>NC_064619.1:673588291-673838291 GCF_023898315.1 Schistocerca nitens
TTGACCTTAAGGCTTTCACAGTACTCCTTCCGGGAGCTCCTCGAGTTTGCCGTTGGAATTCGCCTGTTGACGAGGCATTTGGCTACCTTAAGAGAGTCATAGTTACTCCTGCCACTTGCTCCTCGTTTTACCACAGTCGCATCTACAAGCTTACTCTGGCCAGTTCACCAGAAGCGATACGCCATTATTTGTTGATCTTAAGACTTTCACAGTACTCCTGCCGGGAGCTCCTCGAGTTTGCCGTTGGAATTCGCCTGTTGACGAGGCATTTGGCTACCTTAAGAGAGTCATAGTTACTCCTGCCAATTGCTCCTCGTTTTACCACAGTCGCATCTACAAGCTTACTCTGGCTAGTTCACCAGAAGCGATACGCCATTATTTGTTGATCTTAAGACTTTCACAGTACTCCTTCCGGGAGCTCCTCGGGTTTGCCGATGTAATTCGCCTTTTGACGAGTTATTTGGCAACCCTAAGAGAGTCATAGTTACTCCTGCCACTTGCTCCCCATTTTACCACAGTCGCATCTACAAGCTTACTCTGGCCAGTTCACCAGAAGCGATACGCCATTATTTGTTGACCTTAAGACTTTCACAGTACTCCTGCCGGGAGCTCCTCGAGTTTGCCGTTGGAATTCGCCTGTTGACGAGGCATTTGGCTACCTTAAGAGAGTCATAGTTACTCCTGCCACTTGCTCCTCGTTTTACCACAGTCGCATCTACAAGCTTACTCTGGCTAGTTCACCAGAAGCGATACGCCATTATTTGTTGATCTTAAGACTTTCACAGTACTCCTGCCGGGAGCTCCTCGAGTTTGCCGTTGGAATTCGCCTGTTGACGAGGCATTTGGCTACCTTAAGAGAGTCATAGTTACTCCTGCCAATTGCTCCTCGTTTTACCACAGTCGCATCTACAAGCTTACTCTGGCTAGTTCACCAGAAGCGATACGCCATTATTTGTTGATCTTAAGACTTTCACAGTACTCCTTCCGGGAGCTCCTCGGGTTTGCCGATGTAATTCGCCTTTTGACGAGTTATTTGGCAACCCTAAGAGAGTCATAGTTACTCCTGCCACTTGCTCCCCATTTTACCACAGTCGCATCTACAAGCTTACTCTGGCCAGTTCACCAGAAGCGATACGCCATTATTTGTTGACCTTAAGACTTTCACAGTACTCCTGCCGGGAGCTCCTCGAGTTTGCCGTTGGAATTCGCCTGTTGACGAGGCATTTGGCTACCTTAAGAGAGTCATAGTTACTCCTGCCAATTGCTCCTCGTTTTACCACAGTCGCATCTACAAGCTTACTCTGGCTAGTTCACCAGAAGCGATACGCCATTATTTGTTGATCTTAAGACTTTCACAGTACTCCTTCCGGGAGCTCCTCGGGTTTGCCGATGTAATTCGCCTTTTGACGAGTTATTTGGCAACCCTAAGAGAGTCATAGTTACTCCTGCCACTTGCTCCCCATTTTACCACAGTCGCATCTACAAGCTTACTCTGGCTAGTTCACCAGAAGCGATACGCCATTATTTGTTGATCTTAAGACTTTCACAGTACTCCTTCCGGGAGCTCCTCGGGTTTGCCGATGTAATTCGCCTTTTGACGAGTTATTTGGCAACCCTAAGAGAGTCATAGTTACTCCTGCCACTTGCTCCCCATTTTACCACAGTCGCATCTACAAGCTTACTCTGGCCAGTTCACCAGAAGCGATACGCCATTATTTGTTGACCTTAAGACTTTCACAGTACTCCTGCCGGGAGCTCCTCGGGTTTGCCGATGTAATTCGCCTTTTGACGAGTTATTTGGCAACCCTAAGAGAGTCATAGTTACTCCTGCCACTTGCTCCCCATTTTACCACAGTCGCATCTACAAGCTTACTCTGGCCAGTTCACCAGAAGCGATACGCCATTATTTGTTGACCTTAAGACTTTCACAGTACTCCTGCCGGGAGCTCCTCGAGTTTGCCGTTCGAATTCGCCTGTTGACGAGGCATTTGGCTACCTTAAGAGAGTCATAGTTACTCCTGCCACTTGCTCCTCGTTTTACCACAGTCGCATCTACAAGCTTACTCTGGCCAGTTCACCAGAGCGATACGCCATTATTTGTTGATCTTAAGACTTTCACAGTACTCCTTCCGGGAGCTCCTCGAGTTTGCCGATGTAATTCGCCTTTTGACGAGTTATTTGGCAACCCTAAGAGAGTCATAGTTACTCCTGCCACTTGCTCCCCATTTTACCACAGTCGCATCTACAAGCTTACTCTGGCCAGTTCACCAGAAGCGATACGCCATTATTTGTTGACCTTAAGACTTTCACAGTACTCCTGCCGGGAGCTCCTCGAGTTTGCCGTTGGAATTCGCCTGTTGACGAGGCATTTGGCTACCTTAAGAGAGTCATAGTTACTCCTGCCACTTGCTCCTCGTTTTACCACAGTCGCATCTACAAGCTTACTCTGGCTAGTTCACCAGAAGCGATACGCCATTATTTGTTGATCTTAAGACTTTCACAGTACTCCTGCCGGGAGCTCCTCGAGTTTGCCGTTGGAATTCGCCTGTTGACGAGGCATTTGGCTACCTTAAGAGAGTCATAATTACTCCTGCCACTTGCTCCTCGTTTTACCGCAGTCGCATCTACAAGCTTACTCTGGCCAGTTCACCAGAAGCGATACGCCATTATTTGTTGACCTTAAGACTTTCACAGTACTCCTGCCGGGAGCTCCTCGAGTTTGCCGTTCGAATTCGCCTGTTGACGAGGCATTTGGCTACCTTAAGAGAGTCATAGTTACTCCTGCCACTTGCTCCTCGTTTTACCACAGTCGCATCTACAAGCTTACTCTGGCCAGTTCACCAGAGCGATACGCCATTATTTGTTGATCTTAAGACTTTCACAGTACTCCTTCCGGGAGCTCCTCGAGTTTGCCGATGTAATTCGCCTTTTGACGAGTTATTTGGCAACCCTAAGAGAGTCATAGTTACTCCTGCCACTTGCTCCCCATTTTACCACAGTCGCATCTACAAGCTTACTCTGGCCAGTTCACCAGAAGCGATACGCCATTATTTGTTGACCTTAAGACTTTCACAGTACTCCTGCCGGGAGCTCCTCGAGTTTGCCGTTGGAATTCGCCTGTTGACGAGGCATTTGGCTACCTTAAGAGAGTCATAGTTACTCCTGCCACTTGCTCCTCGTTTTACCACAGTCGCATCTACAAGCTTACTCTGGCTAGTTCACCAGAAGCGATACGCCATTATTTGTTGATCTTAAGACTTTCACAGTACTCCTGCCGGGAGCTCCTCGAGTTTGCCGTTGGAATTCGCCTGTTGACGAGGCATTTGGCTACCTTAAGAGAGTCATAGTTACTCCTGCCAATTGCTCCTCGTTTTACCACAGTCGCATCTACAAGCTTACTCTGGCTAGTTCACCAGAAGCGATACGCCATTATTTGTTGATCTTAAGACTTTCACAGTACTCCTTCCGGGAGCTCCTCGGGTTTGCCGATGTAATTCGCCTTTTGACGAGTTATTTGGCAACCCTAAGAGAGTCATAGTTACTCCTGCCACTTGCTCCCCATTTTACCACAGTCGCATCTACAAGCTTACTCTGGCCAGTTCACCAGAAGCGATACGCCATTATTTGTTGACCTTAAGACTTTCACAGTACTCCTGCCGGGAGCTCCTCGAGTTTGCCGTTGGAATTCGCCTGTTGACGAGGCATTTGGCTACCTTAAGAGAGTCATAGTTACTCCTGCCACTTGCTCCTCGTTTTACCACAGTCGCATCTACAAGCTTACTCTGGCTAGTTCACCAGAAGCGATACGCCATTATTTGTTGATCTTAAGACTTTCACAGTACTCCTGCCGGGAGCTCCTCGAGTTTGCCGTTGGAATTCGCCTGTTGACGAGGCATTTGGCTACCTTAAGAGAGTCATAGTTACTCCTGCCAATTGCTCCTCGTTTTACCACAGTCGCATCTACAAGCTTACTCTGGCTAGTTCACCAGAAGCGATACGCCATTATTTGTTGATCTTAAGACTTTCACAGTACTCCTTCCGGGAGCTCCTCGGGTTTGCCGATGTAATTCGCCTTTTGACGAGTTATTTGGCAACCCTAAGAGAGTCATAGTTACTCCTGCCACTTGCTCCCCATTTTACCACAGTCGCATCTACAAGCTTACTCTGGCCAGTTCACCAGGAGCGATACGCCATTATTTGTTGACCTTAAGGCTTTCACAGTACTCCTTCCGGGAGCTCCTCGAGTTTGCCGTTCGAATTCGCCTGTTGACGAGGCATTTGGCTACCTTAAGAGAGTCATAGTTACTCCTGCCACTTGCTCCTCGTTTTACCACAGTCGCATCTACAAGCTTACTCTGGCCAGTTCACCAGAGCGATACGCCATTATTTGTTGACCTTAAGACTTTCACAGTACTCCTTCCGGGAGCTCCTCGAGTTTGCCGATGTAATTCGCCTATTGACGAGTTATTTGGCAACCCTAAGAGAGTCATAGTTACTCCTGCCACTTGCTCCCCATTTTACCACAGTCGCATCTACAAGCTTACTCTGGCCAGTTCACCAGAAGCGATACGCCATTATTTGTTGACCTTAAGACTTTCACAGTACTCCTGCCGGGAGCTCCTCGAGTTTGCCGTTGGAATTCGCCTGTTGACGAGGCATTTGGCTACCTTAAGAGAGTCATAGTTACTCCTGCCACTTGCTCCTCGTTTTACCACAGTCGCATCTACAAGCTTACTCTGGCTAGTTCACCAGAAGCGATACGCCATTGTTTGTTGATCTTAAGACTTTCACAGTACTCCTGCCGGGAGCTCCTCGAGTTTGCCGTTGGAATTCGCCTGTTGACGAGGCATTTGGCTACCTTAAGAGAGTCATAGTTACTCCTGCCAATTGCTCCTCGTTTTACCACAGTCGCATCTACAAGCTTACTCTGGCTAGTTCACCAGAAGCGATACGCCATTATTTGTTGATCTTAAGACTTTCACAGTACTCCTTCCGGGAGCTCCTCGGGTTTGCCGATGTAACTCGCCTTTTGACGAGTTATTTGGCAACCCTAAGAGAGTCATAGTTACTCCTGCCACTTGCTCCCCATTTTACCACAGTCGCATCTACAAGCTTACTCTGGCCAGTTCACCAGAAGCGATACGCCATTATTTGTTGACCTTAAGACTTTCACAGTACTCCTGCCGGGAGCTCCTCGGGTTTGCCGATGTAATTCGCCTTTTGACGAGTTATTTGGCAACCCTAAGAGAGTCATAGTTACTCCTGCCACTTGCTCCCCATTTTACCACAGTCGCATCTACAAGCTTACTCTGGCCAGTTCACCAGGAGCGATACGCCATTATTTGTTGACCTTAAGGCTTTCACAGTACTCCTTCCGGGAGCTCCTCGAGTTTGCCGTTGGAATTCGCCTGTTGACGAGGCATTTGGCTACCTTAAGAGAGTCATAGTTACTCCTGCCACTTGCTCCTCGTTTTACCACAGTCGCATCTACAAGCTTACTCTGGCCAGTTCACCAGAAGCGATACGCCATTATTTGTTGACCTTAAGACTTTCACAGTACTCCTGCCGGGAGCTCCTCGAGTTTGCCGTTGGAATTCGCCTGTTGACGAGGCATTTGGCTACCTTAAGAGAGTCATAGTTACTCCTGCCACTTGCTCCTCGTTTTACCACAGTCGCATCTACAAGCTTACTCTGGCCAGTTCACCAGAGCGATACGCCATTATTTGTTGATCTTAAGACTTTCACAGTACTCCTTCCGGGAGCTCCTCGAGTTTGCCGATGTAATTCGCCTTTTGACGAGTTATTTGGCAACCCTAAGAGAGTCATAGTTACTCCTGCCACTTGCTCCCCATTTTACCACAGTCGCATCTACAAGCTTACTCTGGCCAGTTCACCAGAAGCGATACGCCATTATTTGTTGACCTTAAGACTTTCACAGTACTCCTGCCGGGAGCTCCTCGAGTTTGCCGTTGGAATTCGCCTGTTGACGAGGCATTTGGCTACCTTAAGAGAGTCATAGTTACTCCTGCCACTTGCTCCTCGTTTTACCACAGTCGCATCTACAAGCTTACTCTGGCTAGTTCACCAGAAGCGATACGCCATTATTTGTTGATCTTAAGACTTTCACAGTACTCCTGCCGGGAGCTCCTCGAGTTTGCCGTTGGAATTCGCCTGTTGACGAGGCATTTGGCTACCTTAAGAGAGTCATAGTTACTCCTGCCAATTGCTCCTCGTTTTACCACAGTCGCATCTACAAGCTTACTCTGGCTAGTTCACCAGAAGCGATACGCCATTATTTGTTGATCTTAAGACTTTCACAGTACTCCTTCCGGGAGCTCCTCGGGTTTGCCGATGTAATTCGCCTTTTGACGAGTTATTTGGCAACCCTAAGAGAGTCATAGTTACTCCTGCCACTTGCTCCCCATTTTACCACAGTCGCATCTACAAGCTTACTCTGGCCAGTTCACCAGAAGCGATACGCCATTATTTGTTGACCTTAAGACTTTCACAGTACTCCTGCCGGGAGCTCCTCGAGTTTGCCGTTGGAATTCGCCTGTTGACGAGGCATTTGGCTACCTTAAGAGAGTCATAGTTACTCCTGCCACTTGCTCCTCGTTTTACCACAGTCGCATCTACAAGCTTACTCTGGCTAGTTCACCAGAAGCGATACGCCATTATTTGTTGATCTTAAGACTTTCACAGTACTCCTGCCGGGAGCTCCTCGAGTTTGCCGTTGGAATTCGCCTGTTGACGAGGCATTTGGCTACCTTAAGAGAGTCATAATTACTCCTGCCACTTGCTCCTCGTTTTACCGCAGTCGCATCTACAAGCTTACTCTGGCCAGTTCACCAGAAGCGATACGCCATTATTTGTTGACCTTAAGACTTTCACAGTACTCCTGCCGGGAGCTCCTCGAGTTTGCCGTTCGAATTCGCCTGTTGACGAGGCATTTGGCTACCTTAAGAGAGTCATAGTTACTCCTGCCACTTGCTCCTCGTTTTACCACAGTCGCATCTACAAGCTTACTCTGGCCAGTTCACCAGAGCGATACGCCATTATTTGTTGATCTTAAGACTTTCACAGTACTCCTTCCGGGAGCTCCTCGAGTTTGCCGATGTAATTCGCCTTTTGACGAGTTATTTGGCAACCCTAAGAGAGTCATAGTTACTCCTGCCACTTGCTCCCCATTTTACCACAGTCGCATCTACAAGCTTACTCTGGCCAGTTCACCAGAAGCGATACGCCATTATTTGTTGACCTTAAGACTTTCACAGTACTCCTGCCGGGAGCTCCTCGAGTTTGCCGTTGGAATTCGCCTGTTGACGAGGCATTTGGCTACCTTAAGAGAGTCATAGTTACTCCTGCCACTTGCTCCTCGTTTTACCACAGTCGCATCTACAAGCTTACTCTGGCTAGTTCACCAGAAGCGATACGCCATTATTTGTTGATCTTAAGACTTTCACAGTACTCCTGCCGGGAGCTCCTCGAGTTTGCCGTTGGAATTCGCCTGTTGACGAGGCATTTGGCTACCTTAAGAGAGTCATAGTTACTCCTGCCAATTGCTCCTCGTTTTACCACAGTCGCATCTACAAGCTTACTCTGGCTAGTTCACCAGAAGCGATACGCCATTATTTGTTGATCTTAAGACTTTCACAGTACTCCTTCCGGGAGCTCCTCGGGTTTGCCGATGTAATTCGCCTTTTGACGAGTTATTTGGCAACCCTAAGAGAGTCATAGTTACTCCTGCCACTTGCTCCCCATTTTACCACAGTCGCATCTACAAGCTTACTCTGGCCAGTTCACCAGAAGCGATACGCCATTATTTGTTGACCTTAAGACTTTCACAGTACTCCTGCCGGGAGCTCCTCGAGTTTGCCGTTGGAATTCGCCTGTTGACGAGGCATTTGGCTACCTTAAGAGAGTCATAGTTACTCCTGCCACTTGCTCCTCGTTTTACCACAGTCGCATCTACAAGCTTACTCTGGCTAGTTCACCAGAAGCGATACGCCATTATTTGTTGATCTTAAGACTTTCACAGTACTCCTGCCGGGAGCTCCTCGAGTTTGCCGTTGGAATTCGCCTGTTGACGAGGCATTTGGCTACCTTAAGAGAGTCATAGTTACTCCTGCCAATTGCTCCTCGTTTTACCACAGTCGCATCTACAAGCTTACTCTGGCTAGTTCACCAGAAGCGATACGCCATTATTTGTTGATCTTAAGACTTTCACAGTACTCCTTCCGGGAGCTCCTCGGGTTTGCCGATGTAATTCGCCTTTTGACGAGTTATTTGGCAACCCTAAGAGAGTCATAGTTACTCCTGCCACTTGCTCCCCATTTTACCACAGTCGCATCTACAAGCTTACTCTGGCCAGTTCACCAGGAGCGATACGCCATTATTTGTTGACCTTAAGGCTTTCACAGTACTCCTTCCGGGAGCTCCTCGAGTTTGCCGTTCGAATTCGCCTGTTGACGAGGCATTTGGCTACCTTAAGAGAGTCATAGTTACTCCTGCCACTTGCTCCTCGTTTTACCACAGTCGCATCTACAAGCTTACTCTGGCCAGTTCACCAGAGCGATACGCCATTATTTGTTGACCTTAAGACTTTCACAGTACTCCTTCCGGGAGCTCCTCGAGTTTGCCGATGTAATTCGCCTATTGACGAGTTATTTGGCAACCCTAAGAGAGTCATAGTTACTCCTGCCACTTGCTCCCCATTTTACCACAGTCGCATCTACAAGCTTACTCTGGCCAGTTCACCAGAAGCGATACGCCATTATTTGTTGACCTTAAGACTTTCACAGTACTCCTGCCGGGAGCTCCTCGAGTTTGCCGTTGGAATTCGCCTGTTGACGAGGCATTTGGCTACCTTAAGAGAGTCATAGTTACTCCTGCCACTTGCTCCTCGTTTTACCACAGTCGCATCTACAAGCTTACTCTGGCTAGTTCACCAGAAGCGATACGCCATTGTTTGTTGATCTTAAGACTTTCACAGTACTCCTGCCGGGAGCTCCTCGAGTTTGCCGTTGGAATTCGCCTGTTGACGAGGCATTTGGCTACCTTAAGAGAGTCATAGTTACTCCTGCCAATTGCTCCTCGTTTTACCACAGTCGCATCTACAAGCTTACTCTGGCTAGTTCACCAGAAGCGATACGCCATTATTTGTTGATCTTAAGACTTTCACAGTACTCCTTCCGGGAGCTCCTCGGGTTTGCCGATGTAACTCGCCTTTTGACGAGTTATTTGGCAACCCTAAGAGAGTCATAGTTACTCCTGCCACTTGCTCCCCATTTTACCACAGTCGCATCTACAAGCTTACTCTGGCCAGTTCAACAGAAGCGATACGCCATTATTTGTTGACCTTAAGACTTTCACAGTACTCCTGCCGGGAGCTCCTCGGGTTTGCCGATGTAATTCGCCTTTTGACGAGTTATTTGGCAACCCTAAGAGAGTCATAGTTACTCCTGCCACTTGCTCCCCATTTTACCACAGTCGCATCTACAAGCTTACTCTGGCCAGTTCACCAGGAGCGATACGCCATTATTTGTTGACCTTAAGGCTTTCACAGTACTCCTTCCGGGAGCTCCTCGAGTTTGCCGTTGGAATTCGCCTGTTGACGAGGCATTTGGCTACCTTAAGAGAGTCATAGTTACTCCTGCCACTTGCTCCTCGTTTTACCACAGTCGCATCTACAAGCTTACTCTGGCCAGTTCACCAGAAGCGATACGCCATTATTTGTTGACCTTAAGACTTTCACAGTACTCCTGCCGGGAGCTCCTCGAGTTTGCCGTTCGAATTCGCCTGTTGACGAGGCATTAGGCTACCTTAAGAGAGTCATAGTTACTCCTGCCACTTGCTCCTCGTTTTACCACAGTCGCATCTACAAGCTTACTCTGGCCAGTTCACCAGAGCGATACGCCATTATTTGTTGATCTTAAGACTTTCACAGTACTCCTTCCGGGAGCTCCTCGAGTTTGCCGATGTAATTCGCCTTTTGACGAGTTATTTGGCAACCCTAAGAGAGTCATAGTTACTCCTGCCACTTGCTCCCCATTTTACCACAGTCGCATCTACAAGCTTACTCTGGCCAGTTCACCAGAAGCGATACGCCATTATTTGTTGACCTTAAGACTTTCACAGTACTCCTGCCGGGAGCTCCTCGAGTTTGCCGTTGGAATTCGCCTGTTGACGAGGCATTTGGCTACCTTAAGAGAGTCATAGTTACTCCTGCCACTTGCTCCTCGTTTTACCACAGTCGCATCTACAAGCTTACTCTGGCTAGTTCACCAGAAGCGATACGCCATTATTTGTTGATCTTAAGACTTTCACAGTACTCCTGCCGGGAGCTCCTCGAGTTTGCCGTTGGAATTCGCCTGTTGACGAGGCATTTGGCTACCTTAAGAGAGTCATAGTTACTCCTGCCAATTGCTCCTCGTTTTACCACAGTCGCATCTACAAGCTTACTCTGGCTAGTTCACCAGAAGCGATACGCCATTATTTGTTGATCTTAAGACTTTCACAGTACTCCTTCCGGGAGCTCCTCGGGTTTGCCGATGTAATTCGCCTTTTGACGAGTTATTTGGCAACCCTAAGAGAGTCATAGTTACTCCTGCCACTTGCTCCCCATTTTACCACAGTCGCATCTACAAGCTTACTCTGGCCAGTTCACCAGAAGCGATACGCCATTATTTGTTGACCTTAAGACTTTCACAGTACTCCTGCCGGGAGCTCCTCGAGTTTGCCGTTGGAATTCGCCTGTTGACGAGGCATTTGGCTACCTTAAGAGAGTCATAGTTACTCCTGCCACTTGCTCCTCGTTTTACCACAGTCGCATCTACAAGCTTACTCTGGCTAGTTCACCAGAAGCGATACGCCATTATTTGTTGATCTTAAGACTTTCACAGTACTCCTGCCGGGAGCTCCTCGAGTTTGCCGTTGGAATTCGCCTGTTGACGAGGCATTTGGCTACCTTAAGAGAGTCATAGTTACTCCTGCCAATTGCTCCTCGTTTTACCACAGTCGCATCTACAAGCTTACTCTGGCTAGTTCACCAGAAGCGATACGCCATTATTTGTTGATCTTAAGACTTTCACAGTACTCCTTCCGGGAGCTCCTCGGGTTTGCCGATGTAATTCGCCTTTTGACGAGTTATTTGGCAACCCTAAGAGAGTCATAGTTACTCCTGCCACTTGCTCCCCATTTTACCACAGTCGCATCTACAAGCTTACTCTGGCCAGTTCACCAGAAGCGATACGCCATTATTTGTTGACCTTAAGACTTTCACAGTACTCCTGCCGGGAGCTCCTCGGGTTTGCCGATGTAATTCGCCTTTTGACGAGTTATTTGGCAACCCTAAGAGAGTCATAGTTACTCCTGCCACTTGCTCCCCATTTTACCACAGTCGCATCTACAAGCTTACTCTGGCCAGTTCACCAGGAGCGATACGCCATTATTTGTTGACCTTAAGGCTTTCACAGTACTCCTTCCGGGAGCTCCTCGAGTTTGCCGTTCGAATTCGCCTGTTGACGAGGCATTTGGCTACCTTAAGAGAGTCATAGTTACTCCTGCCACTTGCTCCTCGTTTTACCACAGTCGCATCTACAAGCTTACTCTGGCCAGTTCACCAGAGCGATACGCCATTATTTGTTGACCTTAAGACTTTCACAGTACTCCTTCCGGGAGCTCCTCGAGTTTGCCGATGTAATTCGCCTATTGACGAGTTATTTGGCAACCCTAAGAGAGTCATAGTTACTCCTGCCACTTGCTCCCCATTTTACCACAGTCGCATCTACAAGCTTACTCTGGCCAGTTCACCAGAAGCGATACGCCATTATTTGTTGACCTTAAGACTTTCACAGTACTCCTGCCGGGAGCTCCTCGAGTTTGCCGTTGGAATTCGCCTGTTGACGAGGCATTTGGCTACCTTAAGAGAGTCATAGTTACTCCTGCCACTTGCTCCTCGTTTTACCACAGTCGCATCTACAAGCTTACTCTGGCTAGTTCACCAGAAGCGATACGCCATTGTTTGTTGATCTTAAGACTTTCACAGTACTCCTGCCGGGAGCTCCTCGAGTTTGCCGTTGGAATTCGCCTGTTGACGAGGCATTTGGCTACCTTAAGAGAGTCATAGTTACTCCTGCCAATTGCTCCTCGTTTTACCACAGTCGCATCTACAAGCTTACTCTGGCTAGTTCACCAGAAGCGATACGCCATTATTTGTTGATCTTAAGACTTTCACAGTACTCCTTCCGGGAGCTCCTCGGGTTTGCCGATGTAACTCGCCTTTTGACGAGTTATTTGGCAACCCTAAGAGAGTCATAGTTACTCCTGCCACTTGCTCCCCATTTTACCACAGTCGCATCTACAAGCTTACTCTGGCCAGTTCAACAGAAGCGATACGCCATTATTTGTTGACCTTAAGACTTTCACAGTACTCCTGCCGGGAGCTCCTCGGGTTTGCCGATGTAATTCGCCTTTTGACGAGTTATTTGGCAACCCTAAGAGAGTCATAGTTACTCCTGCCACTTGCTCCCCATTTTACCACAGTCGCATCTACAAGCTTACTCTGGCCAGTTCACCAGGAGCGATACGCCATTATTTGTTGACCTTAAGGCTTTCACAGTACTCCTTCCGGGAGCTCCTCGAGTTTGCCGTTGGAATTCGCCTGTTGACGAGGCATTTGGCTACCTTAAGAGAGTCATAGTTACTCCTGCCACTTGCTCCTCGTTTTACCACAGTCGCATCTACAAGCTTACTCTGGCCAGTTCACCAGAAGCGATACGCCATTATTTGTTGACCTTAAGACTTTCACAGTACTCCTGCCGGGAGCTCCTCGAGTTTGCCGTTCGAATTCGCCTGTTGACGAGGCATTAGGCTACCTTAAGAGAGTCATAGTTACTCCTGCCACTTGCTCCTCGTTTTACCACAGTCGCATCTACAAGCTTACTCTGGCCAGTTCACCAGAGCGATACGCCATTATTTGTTGATCTTAAGACTTTCACAGTACTCCTTCCGGGAGCTCCTCGAGTTTGCCGATGTAATTCGCCTTTTGACGAGTTATTTGGCAACCCTAAGAGAGTCATAGTTACTCCTGCCACTTGCTCCCCATTTTACCACAGTCGCATCTACAAGCTTACTCTGGCCAGTTCACCAGAAGCGATACGCCATTATTTGTTGACCTTAAGACTTTCACAGTACTCCTGCCGGGAGCTCCTCGAGTTTGCCGTTGGAATTCGCCTGTTGACGAGGCATTTGGCTACCTTAAGAGAGTCATAGTTACTCCTGCCACTTGCTCCTCGTTTTACCACAGTCGCATCTACAAGCTTACTCTGGCTAGTTCACCAGAAGCGATACGCCATTATTTGTTGATCTTAAGACTTTCACAGTACTCCTGCCGGGAGCTCCTCGAGTTTGCCGTTGGAATTCGCCTGTTGACGAGGCATTTGGCTACCTTAAGAGAGTCATAGTTACTCCTGCCAATTGCTCCTCGTTTTACCACAGTCGCATCTACAAGCTTACTCTGGCTAGTTCACCAGAAGCGATACGCCATTATTTGTTGATCTTAAGACTTTCACAGTACTCCTTCCGGGAGCTCCTCGGGTTTGCCGATGTAATTCGCCTTTTGACGAGTTATTTGGCAACCCTAAGAGAGTCATAGTTACTCCTGCCACTTGCTCCCCATTTTACCACAGTCGCATCTACAAGCTTACTCTGGCCAGTTCACCAGAAGCGATACGCCATTATTTGTTGACCTTAAGACTTTCACAGTACTCCTGCCGGGAGCTCCTCGAGTTTGCCGTTGGAATTCGCCTGTTGACGAGGCATTTGGCTACCTTAAGAGAGTCATAGTTACTCCTGCCACTTGCTCCTCGTTTTACCACAGTCGCATCTACAAGCTTACTCTGGCTAGTTCACCAGAAGCGATACGCCATTATTTGTTGATCTTAAGACTTTCACAGTACTCCTGCCGGGAGCTCCTCGAGTTTGCCGTTGGAATTCGCCTGTTGACGAGGCATTTGGCTACCTTAAGAGAGTCATAGTTACTCCTGCCAATTGCTCCTCGTTTTACCACAGTCGCATCTACAAGCTTACTCTGGCTAGTTCACCAGAAGCGATACGCCATTATTTGTTGATCTTAAGACTTTCACAGTACTCCTTCCGGGAGCTCCTCGGGTTTGCCGATGTAATTCGCCTTTTGACGAGTTATTTGGCAACCCTAAGAGAGTCATAGTTACTCCTGCCACTTGCTCCCCATTTTACCACAGTCGCATCTACAAGCTTACTCTGGCCAGTTCACCAGAAGCGATACGCCATTATTTGTTGACCTTAAGACTTTCACAGTACTCCTGCCGGGAGCTCCTCGGGTTTGCCGATGTAATTCGCCTTTTGACGAGTTATTTGGCAACCCTAAGAGAGTCATAGTTACTCCTGCCACTTGCTCCCCATTTTACCACAGTCGCATCTACAAGCTTACTCTGGCCAGTTCACCAGGAGCGATACGCCATTATTTGTTGACCTTAAGGCTTTCACAGTACTCCTTCCGGGAGCTCCTCGAGTTTGCCGTTCGAATTCGCCTGTTGACGAGGCATTTGGCTACCTTAAGAGAGTCATAGTTACTCCTGCCACTTGCTCCTCGTTTTACCACAGTCGCATCTACAAGCTTACTCTGGCCAGTTCACCAGAGCGATACGCCATTATTTGTTGACCTTAAGACTTTCACAGTACTCCTTCCGGGAGCTCCTCGAGTTTGCCGATGTAATTCGCCTTTTGACGAGTTATTTGGCAACCCTAAGAGAGTCATAGTTACTCCTGCCACTTGCTCCCCATTTTACCACAGTCGCATCTACAAGCTTACTCTGGCCAGTTCACCAGAAGCGATACGCCATTATTTGTTGACCTTAAGACTTTCACAGTACTCCTGCCGGGAGCTCCTCGAGTTTGCCGTTGGAATTCGCCTGTTGACGAGGCATTTGGCTACCTTAAGAGAGTCATAGTTACTCCTGCCACTTGCTCCTCGTTTTACCACAGTCGCATCTACAAGCTTACTCTGGCTAGTTCACCAGAAGCGATACGCCATTATTTGTTGATCTTAAGACTTTCACAGTACTCCTGCCGGGAGCTCCTCGAGTTTGCCGTTGGAATTCGCCTGTTGACGAGGCATTTGGCTACCTTAAGAGAGTCATAGTTACTCCTGCCAATTGCTCCTCGTTTTACCACAGTCGCATCTACAAGCTTACTCTGGCTAGTTCACCAGAAGCGATACGCCATTATTTGTTGATCTTAAGACTTTCACAGTACTCCTTCCGGGAGCTCCTCGGGTTTGCCGATGTAACTCGCCTTTTGACGAGTTATTTGGCAACCCTAAGAGAGTCATAGTTACTCCTGCCACTTGCTCCCCATTTTACCACAGTCGCATCTACAAGCTTACTCTGGCCAGTTCACCAGAAGCGATACGCCATTATTTGTTGACCTTAAGACTTTCACAGTACTCCTGCCGGGAGCTCCTCGGGTTTGCCGATGTAATTCGCCTTTTGACGAGTTATTTGGCAACCCTAAGAGAGTCATAGTTACTCCTGCCACTTGCTCCCCATTTTACCACAGTCGCATCTACAAGCTTACTCTGGCCAGTTCACCAGGAGCGATACGCCATTATTTGTTGACCTTAAGGCTTTCACAGTACTCCTTCCGGGAGCTCCTCGAGTTTGCCGTTGGAATTCGCCTGTTGACGAGGCATTTGGCTACCTTAAGAGAGTCATAGTTACTCCTGCCACTTGCTCCTCGTTTTACCACAGTCGCATCTACAAGCTTACTCTGGCCAGTTCACCAGAAGCGATACGCCATTATTTGTTGACCTTAAGACTTTCACAGTACTCCTGCCGGGAGCTCCTCGAGTTTGCCGTTGGAATTCGCCTGTTGACGAGGCATTTGGCTACCTTAAGAGAGTCATAGTTACTCCTGCCACTTGCTCCTCGTTTTACCACAGTCGCATCTACAAGCTTACTCTGGCCAGTTCACCAGAGCGATACGCCATTATTTGTTGATCTTAAGACTTTCACAGTACTCCTTCCGGGAGCTCCTCGAGTTTGCCGATGTAATTCGCCTTTTGACGAGTTATTTGGCAACCCTAAGAGAGTCATAGTTACTCCTGCCACTTGCTCCCCATTTTACCACAGTCGCATCTACAAGCTTACTCTGGCCAGTTCACCAGAAGCGATACGCCATTATTTGTTGACCTTAAGACTTTCACAGTACTCCTGCCGGGAGCTCCTCGAGTTTGCCGTTGGAATTCGCCTGTTGACGAGGCATTTGGCTACCTTAAGAGAGTCATAGTTACTCCTGCCACTTGCTCCTCGTTTTACCACAGTCACATCTACAAGCTTACTCTGGCTAGTTCACCAGAAGCGATACGCCATTATTTGTTGATCTTAAGACTTTCACAGTACTCCTGCCGGGAGCTCCTCGAGTTTGCCGTTGGAATTCGCCTGTTGACGAGGCATTTGGCTACCTTAAGAGAGTCATAGTTACTCCTGCCAATTGCTCCTCGTTTTACCACAGTCGCATCTACAAGCTTACTCTGGCTAGTTCACCAGAAGCGATACGCCATTATTTGTTGATCTTAAGACTTTCACAGTACTCCTTACGGGAGCTCCTCGGGTTTGCCGATGTAATTCGCCTTTTGACGAGTTATTTGGCAACCCTAAGAGAGTCATAGTTACTCCTGCCACTTGCTCCCCATTTTACCACAGTCGCATCTACAAGCTTACTCTGGCCAGTTCACCAGAAGCGATACGCCATTATTTGTTGACCTTAAGACTTTCACAGTACTCCTTCCGGGAGCTCCTCGAGTTTGCCGATGTAATTCGCCTTTTGACGAGTTATTTGGCAACCCTAAGAGAGTCATAGTTACTCCTGCCACTTGCTCCCCATTTTACCACAGTCGCATCTACAAGCTTACTCTGGCCAGTTCACCAGAAGCGATACGCCATTATTTGTTGACCTTAAGACTTTCACAGTACTCCTGCCGGGAGCTCCTCGAGTTTGCCGTTGGAATTCGCCTGTTGACGAGGCATTTGGCTACCTTAAGAGAGTCATAGTTACTCCTGCCACTTGCTCCTCGTTTTACCACAGTCGCATCTACAAGCTTACTCTGGCTAGTTCACCAGAAGCGATACGCCATTATTTGTTGATCTTAAGACTTTCACAGTACTCCTTCCGGGAGCTCCTCGGGTTTGCCGATGTAATTCGCCTTTTGACGAGTTATTTGGCAACCCTAAGAGAGTCATAGTTACTCCTGCCACTTGCTCCCCATTTTACCACAGTCGCATCTACAAGCTTACTCTGGCCAGTTCACCAGAAGCGATACGCCATTATTTGTTGACCTTAAGACTTTCACAGTACTCCTGCCGGGAGCTCCTCGAGTTTGCCGTTGGAATTCGCCTGTTGACGAGGCATTTGGCTACCTTAAGAGAGTCATAGTTACTCCTGCCAATTGCTCCTCGTTTTACCACAGTCGCATCTACAAGCTTACTCTGGCTAGTTCACCAGAAGCGATACGCCATTATTTGTTGATCTTAAGACTTTCACAGTACTCCTTACGGGAGCTCCTCGGGTTTGCCGATGTAATTCGCCTTTTGACGAGTTATTTGGCAACCCTAAGAGAGTCATAGTTACTCCTGCCACTTGCTCCCCATTTTACCACAGTCGCATCTACAAGCTTACTCTGGCCAGTTCACCAGAAGCGATACGCCATTATTTGTTGACCTTAAGACTTTCACAGTACTCCTTCCGGGAGCTCCTCGAGTTTGCCGATGTAATTCGCCTTTTGACGAGTTATTTGGCAACCCTAAGAGAGTCATAGTTACTCCTGCCACTTGCTCCCCATTTTACCACAGTCGCATCTACAAGCTTACTCTGGCCAGTTCACCAGAAGCGATACGCCATTATTTGTTGACCTTAAGACTTTCACAGTACTCCTGCCGGGAGCTCCTCGAGTTTGCCGTTGGAATTCGCCTGTTGACGAGGCATTTGGCTACCTTAAGAGAGTCATAGTTACTCCTGCCACTTGCTCCTCGTTTTACCACAGTCGCATCTACAAGCTTACTCTGGCTAGTTCACCAGAAGCGATACGCCATTATTTGTTGATCTTAAGACTTTCACAGTACTCCTTCCGGGAGCTCCTCGGGTTTGCCGATGTAATTCGCCTTTTGACGAGTTATTTGGCAACCCTAAGAGAGTCATAGTTACTCCTGCCACTTGCTCCCCATTTTACCACAGTCGCATCTACAAGCTTACTCTGGCCAGTTCACCAGAAGCGATACGCCATTATTTGTTGACCTTAAGACTTTCACAGTACTCCTGCCGGGAGCTCCTCGAGTTTGCCGTTGGAATTTGCCTGTTGACGAGGCATTTGGCTACCTTAAGAGAGTCATAGTTACTCCTGCCAATTGCTCCTCGTTTTACCACAGTCGCATCTACAAGCTTACTCTGGCTAGTTCACCAGAAGCGATACGCCATTATTTGTTGATCTTAAGACTTTCACAGTACTCCTTCCGGGAGCTCCTCGGGTTTGCCGATGTAATTCGCCTTTTGACGAGTTATTTGGCAACCCTAAGAGAGTCATAGTTACTCCTGCCACTTGCTCCCCATTTTACCACAGTCGCATCTACAAGCTTACTCTGGCTAGTTCACCAGAAGCGATACGCCATTATTTGTTGATCTTAAGACTTTCACAGTACTCCTTCCGGGAGCTCCTCGGGTTTGCCGATGTAATTCGCCTTTTGACGAGTTATTTGGCAACCCTAAGAGAGTCATAGTTACTCCTGCCACTTGCTCCCCATTTTACCACAGTCGCATCTACAAGCTTACTCTGGCCAGTTCACCAGAAGCGATACGCCATTATTTGTTGACCTTAAGACTTTCACAGTACTCCTGCCGGGAGCTCCTCGGGTTTGCCGATGTAATTCGCCTTTTGACGAGTTATTTGGCAACCCTAAGAGAGTCATAGTTACTCCTGCCACTTGCTCCCCATTTTACCACAGTCGCATCTACAAGCTTACTCTGGCCAGTTCACCAGAAGCGATACGCCATTATTTGTTGACCTTAAGACTTTCACAGTACTCCTGCCGGGAGCTCCTCGAGTTTGCCGTTCGAATTCGCCTGTTGACGAGGCATTTGGCTACCTTAAGAGAGTCATAGTTACTCCTGCCACTTGCTCCTCGTTTTACCACAGTCGCATCTACAAGCTTACTCTGGCCAGTTCACCAGAGCGATACGCCATTATTTGTTGATCTTAAGACTTTCACAGTACTCCTTCCGGGAGCTCCTCGAGTTTGCCGATGTAATTCGCCTTTTGACGAGTTATTTGGCAACCCTAAGAGAGTCATAGTTACTCCTGCCACTTGCTCCCCATTTTACCACAGTCGCATCTACAAGCTTACTCTGGCCAGTTCACCAGAAGCGATACGCCATTATTTGTTGACCTTAAGACTTTCACACTACTCCTGCCGGGAGCTCCTCGAGTTTGCCGTTGGAATTCGCCTGTTGACGAGGCATTTGGCTACCTTAAGAGAGTCATAGTTACTCCTGCCACTTGCTCCTCGTTTTACCACAGTCGCATCTACAAGCTTACTCTGGCTAGTTCACCAGAAGCGATACGCCATTATTTGTTGATCTTAAGACTTTCACAGTACTCCTGCCGGGAGCTCCTCGAGTTTGCCGTTGGAATTCGCCTGTTGACGAGGCATTTGGCTACCTTAAGAGAGTCATAGTTACTCCTGCCAATTGCTCCTCGTTTTACCACAGTCGCATCTACAAGCTTACTCTGGCTAGTTCACCAGAAGCGATACGCCATTATTTGTTGATCTTAAGACTTTCACAGTACTCCTTCCGGGAGCTCCTCGAGTTTGCCGTTGGAATTCGCCTGTTGACGAGGCATTTGGCTACCTTAAGAGAGTCATAGTTACTCCTGCCAATTGCTCCTCGTTTTACCACAGTCGCATCTACAAGCTTACTCTGGCTAGTTCACCAGAAGCGATACGCCATTATTTGTTGATCTTAAGACTTTCACAGTACTCCTTCCGGGAGCTCCTCGGGTTTGCCGATGTAATTCGCCTTTTGACGAGTTATTTGGCAACCCTAAGAGAGTCATAGTTACTCCTGCCACTTGCTCCCCATTTTACCACAGTCGCATCTACAAGCTTACTCTGGCCAGTTCACCAGAAGCGATACGCCATTATTTGTTGACCTTAAGACTTTCACAGTACTCCTGCCGGGAGCTCCTCGAGTTTGCCGTTGGAATTCGCCTGTTGACGAGGCATTTGGCTACCTTAAGAGAGTCATAGTTACTCCTGCCACTTGCTCCTCGTTTTACCACAGTCGCATCTACAAGCTTACTCTGGCTAGTTCACCAGAAGCGATACGCCATTATTTGTTGATCTTAAGACTTTCACAGTACTCCTTCCGGGAGCTCCTCGGGTTTGCCGATGTAATTCGCCTTTTGACGAGTTATTTGGCAACCCTAAGAGAGTCATAGTTACTCCTGCCACTTGCTCCCCATTTTACCACAGTCGCATCTACAAGCTTACTCTGGCCAGTTCACCAGAAGCGATACGCCATTATTTGTTGACCTTAAGACTTTCACAGTACTCCTGCCGGGAGCTCCTCGAGTTTGCCGTTGGAATTCGCCTGTTGACGAGGCATTTGGCTACCTTAAGAGAGTCATAGTTACTCCTGCCAATTGCTCCTCGTTTTACCACAGTCGCATCTACAAGCTTACTCTGGCTAGTTCACCAGAAGCGATACGCCATTATTTGTTGATCTTAAGACTTTCACAGTACTCCTTACGGGAGCTCCTCGGGTTTGCCGATGTAATTCGCCTTTTGACGAGTTATTTGGCAACCCTAAGAGAGTCATAGTTACTCCTGCCACTTGCTCCCCATTTTACCACAGTCGCATCTACAAGCTTACTCTGGCCGGTTCACCAGAAGCGATACGCCATTATTTGTTGACCTTAAGACTTTCACAGTACTCCTTCCGGGAGCTCCTCGAGTTTGCCGATGTAATTCGCCTTTTGACGAGTTATTTGGCAACCCTAAGAGAGTCATAGTTACTCCTGCCACTTGCTCCCCATTTTACCACAGTCGCATCTACAAGCTTACTCTGGCCAGTTCACCAGAAGCGATACGCCATTATTTGTTGACCTTAAGACTTTCACAGTACTCCTGCCGGGAGCTCCTCGAGTTTGCCGTTGGAATTCGCCTGTTGACGAGGCATTTGGCTACCTTAAGAGAGTCATAGTTACTCCTGCCACTTGCTCCTCGTTTTACCACAGTCGCATCTACAAGCTTACTCTGGCTAGTTCACCAGAAGCGATACGCCATTATTTGTTGATCTTAAGACTTTCACAGTACTCCTTCCGGGAGCTCCTCGGGTTTGCCGATGTAATTCGCCTTTTGACGAGTTATTTGGCAACCCTAAGAGAGTCATAGTTACTCCTGCCACTTGCTCCCCATTTTACCACAGTCGCATCTACAAGCTTACTCTGGCCAGTTCACCAGAAGCGATACGCCATTATTTGTTGACCTTAAGACTTTCACAGTACTCCTGCCGGGAGCTCCTCGAGTTTGCCGTTGGAATTCGCCTGTTGACGAGGCATTTGGCTACCTTAAGAGAGTCATAGTTACTCCTGCCAATTGCTCCTCGTTTTACCACAGTCGCATCTACAAGCTTACTCTGGCTAGTTCACCAGAAGCGATACGCCATTATTTGTTGATCTTAAGACTTTCACAGTACTCCTTCCGGGAGCTCCTCGGGTTTGCCGATGTAATTCGCCTTTTGACGAGTTATTTGGCAACCCTAAGAGAGTCATAGTTACTCCTGCCACTTGCTCCCCATTTTACCACAGTCGCATCTACAAGCTTACTCTGGCTAGTTCACCAGAAGCGATACGCCATTATTTGTTGATCTTAAGACTTTCACAGTACTCCTTCCGGGAGCTCCTCGGGTTTGCCGATGTAATTCGCCTTTTGACGAGTTATTTGGCAACCCTAAGAGAGTCATAGTTACTCCTGCCACTTGCTCCCCATTTTACCACAGTCGCATCTACAAGCTTACTCTGGCCAGTTCACCAGAAGCGATACGCCATTATTTGTTGACCTTAAGACTTTCACAGTACTCCTGCCGGGAGCTCCTCGGGTTTGCCGATGTAATTCGCCTTTTGACGAGTTATTTGGCAACCCTAAGAGAGTCATAGTTACTCCTGCCACTTGCTCCCCATTTTACCACAGTCGCATCTACAAGCTTACTCTGGCCAGTTCACCAGAAGCGATACGCCATTATTTGTTGACCTTAAGACTTTCACAGTACTCCTGCCGGGAGCTCCTCGAGTTTGCCGTTCGAATTCGCCTGTTGACGAGGCATTTGGCTACCTTAAGAGAGTCATAGTTACTCCTGCCACTTGCTCCTCGTTTTACCACAGTCGCATCTACAAGCTTACTCTGGCCAGTTCACCAGAGCGATACGCCATTATTTGTTGATCTTAAGACTTTCACAGTACTCCTTCCGGGAGCTCCTCGAGTTTGCCGATGTAATTCGCCTTTTGACGAGTTATTTGGCAACCCTAAGAGAGTCATAGTTACTCCTGCCACTTGCTCCCCATTTTACCACAGTCGCATCTACAAGCTTACTCTGGCCAGTTCACCAGAAGCGATACGCCATTATTTGTTGACCTTAAGACTTTCACAGTACTCCTGCCGGGAGCTCCTCGAGTTTGCCGTTGGAATTCGCCTGTTGACGAGGCATTTGGCTACCTTAAGAGAGTCATAGTTACTCCTGCCACTTGCTCCTCGTTTTACCACAGTCGCATCTACAAGCTTACTCTGGCTAGTTCACCAGAAGCGATACGCCATTATTTGTTGATCTTAAGACTTTCACAGTACTCCTGCCGGGAGCTCCTCGAGTTTGCCGTTGGAATTCGCCTGTTGACGAGGCATTTGGCTACCTTAAGAGAGTCATAGTTACTCCTGCCAATTGCTCCTCGTTTTACCACAGTCGCATCTACAAGCTTACTCTGGCTAGTTCACCAGAAGCGATACGCCATTATTTGTTGATCTTAAGACTTTCACAGTACTCCTTCCGGGAGCTCCTCGGGTTTGCCGATGTAATTCGCCTTTTGACGAGTTATTTGGCAACCCTAAGAGAGTCATAGTTACTCCTGCCACTTGCTCCCCATTTTACCACAGTCGCATCTACAAGCTTACTCTGGCCAGTACACCAGAAGCGATACGCCATTATTTGTTGACCTTAAGACTTTCACAGTACTCCTGCCGGGAGCTCCTCGAGTTTGCCGTTGGAATTCGCCTGTTGACGAGGCATTTGGCTACCTTAAGAGAGTCATAGTTACTCCTGCCACTTGCTCCTCGTTTTACCACAGTCGCATCTACAAGCTTACTCTGGCTAGTTCACCAGAAGCGATACGCCATTATTTGTTGATCTTAAGACTTTCACAGTACTCCTTCCGGGAGCTCCTCGGGTTTGCCGATGTAATTCGCCTTTTGACGAGTTATTTGGCAACCCTAAGAGAGTCATAGTTACTCCTGCCACTTGCTCCCCATTTTACCACAGTCGCATCTACAAGCTTACTCTGGCCAGTTCACCAGAAGCGATACGCCATTATTTGTTGACCTTAAGACTTTCACAGTACTCCTGCCGGGAGCTCCTCGGGTTTGCCGATGTAATTCGCCTTTTGACGAGTTATTTGGCAACCCTAAGAGAGTCATAGTTACTCCTGCCACTTGCTCCCCATTTTACCACAGTCGCATCTACAAGCTTACTCTGGCCAGTTCACCAGGAGCGATACGCCATTATTTGTTGACCTTAAGGCTTTCACAGTACTCCTTCCGGGAGCTCCTCGAGTTTGCCGTTCGAATTCGGCTGTTGACGAGGCATTTGGCTACCTTAAGAGAGTCATAGTTACTCCTGCCACTTGCTCCTCGTTTTACCACAGTCGCATCTACAAGCTTACTCTGGCCAGTTCACCAGAGCGATACGCCATTATTTGTTGATCTTAAGACTTTCACAGTACTCCTGCCGGGAGCTCCTCGAGTTTGCCGTTGGAATTCGCCTGTTGACGAGGCATTTGGCTACCTTAAGAGAGTCATAGTTACTCCTGCCAATTGCTCCTCGTTTTACCACAGTCGCATCTACAAGCTTACTCTGGCTAGTTCACCAGAAGCGATACGCCATTATTTGTTGATCTTAAGACTTTCACAGTACCCCTTCCGGGAGCTCCTCGGGTTTGCCGATGTAACTCGCCTTTTGACGAGTTATTTGGCAACCCTAAGAGAGTCATAGTTACTCCTGCCACTTGCTCCCCATTTTACCACAGTCGCATCTACAAGCTTACTCTGGCCAGTTCACCAGAAGCGATACGCCATTATTTGTTGACCTTAAGACTTTCACAGTACTCCTGCCGGGAGCTCCTCGGGTTTGCCGATGTAATTCGCCTTTAGACGAGTTATTTGGCAACCCTAAGAGAGTCATAGTTACTCCTGCCACTTGCTCCCCATTTTACCACAGTCGCATCTACAAGCTTACTCTGGCCAGTTCACCAGGAGCGATACGCCATTATTTGTTGACCTTAAGGCTTTCACAGTACTCCTGCCGGGAGCTCCTCGAGTTTGCCGTTGGAATTCGCCTGTTGACGAGGCATTTGGCTACCTTAAGAGAGTCATAGTTACTCCTGCCAATTGCTCCTCGTTTTACCACAGTCGCATCTACAAGCTTACTCTGGCTAGTTCACCAGAAGCGATACGCCATTATTTGTTGATCTTAAGACTTTCACAGTACTCCTTCCGGGAGCTCCTCGGGTTTGCCGATGTAATTCGCCTTTTGACGAGTTATTTGGCAACCCTAAGAGAGTCATAGTTACTCCTGCCACTTGCTCCCCATTTTACCACAGTCGCATCTACAAGCTTACTCTGGCTAGTTCACCAGAAGCGATACGCCATTATTTGTTGATCTTAAGACTTTCACAGTACTCCTTCCGGGAGCTCCTCGGGTTTGCCGATGTAATTCGCCTTTTGACGAGTTATTTGGCAACCCTAAGAGAGTCATAGTTACTCCTGCCACTTGCTCCCCATTTTACCACAGTCGCATCTACAAGCTTACTCTGGCCAGTTCACCAGAAGCGATACGCCATTATTTGTTGACCTTAAGACTTTCACAGTACTCCTGCCGGGAGCTCCTCGGGTTTGCCGATGTAATTCGCCTTTTGACGAGTTATTTGGCAACCCTAAGAGAGTCATAGTTACTCCTGCCACTTGCTCCCCATTTTACCACAGTCGCATCTACAAGCTTACTCTGGCCAGTTCACCAGAAGCGATACGCCATTATTTGTTGACCTTAAGACTTTCACAGTACTCCTGCCGGGAGCTCCTCGAGTTTGCCGTTCGAATTCGCCTGTTGACGAGGCATTTGGCTACCTTAAGAGAGTCATAGTTACTCCTGCCACTTGCTCCTCGTTTTACCACAGTCGCATCTACAAGCTTACTCTGGCCAGTTCACCAGAGCGATACGCCATTATTTGTTGATCTTAAGACTTTCACAGTACTCCTTCCGGGAGCTCCTCGAGTTTGCCGATGTAATTCGCCTTTTGACGAGTTATTTGGCAACCCTAAGAGAGTCATAGTTACTCCTGCCACTTGCTCCCCATTTTACCACAGTCGCATCTACAAGCTTACTCTGGCCAGTTCACCAGAAGCGATACGCCATTATTTGTTGACCTTAAGACTTTCACAGTACTCCTGCCGGGAGCTCCTCGAGTTTGCCGTTGGAATTCGCCTGTTGACGAGGCATTTGGCTACCTTAAGAGAGTCATAGTTACTCCTGCCACTTGCTCCTCGTTTTACCACAGTCGCATCTACAAGCTTACTCTGGCTAGTTCACCAGAAGCGATACGCCATTATTTGTTGATCTTAAGACTTTCACAGTACTCCTGCCGGGAGCTCCTCGAGTTTGCCGTTGGAATTCGCCTGTTGACGAGGCATTTGGCTACCTTAAGAGAGTCATAGTTACTCCTGCCAATTGCTCCTCGTTTTACCACAGTCGCATCTACAAGCTTACTCTGGCTAGTTCACCAGAAGCGATACGCCATTATTTGTTGATCTTAAGACTTTCACAGTACTCCTTCCGGGAGCTCCTCGGGTTTGCCGATGTAATTCGCCTTTTGACGAGTTATTTGGCAACCCTAAGAGAGTCATAGTTACTCCTGCCACTTGCTCCCCATTTTACCACAGTCGCATCTACAAGCTTACTCTGGCCAGTTCACCAGAAGCGATACGCCATTATTTGTTGACCTTAAGACTTTCACAGTACTCCTGCCGGGAGCTCCTCGAGTTTGCCGTTGGAATTCGCCTGTTGACGAGGCATTTGGCTACCTTAAGAGAGTCATAGTTACTCCTGCCACTTGCTCCTCGTTTTACCACAGTCGCATCTACAAGCTTACTCTGGCTAGTTCACCAGAAGCGATACGCCATTATTTGTTGATCTTAAGACTTTCACAGTACTCCTGCCGGGAGCTCCTCGAGTTTGCCGTTGGAATTCGCCTGTTGACGAGGCATTTGGCTACCTTAAGAGAGTCATAGTTACTCCTGCCAATTGCTCCTCGTTTTACCACAGTCGCATCTACAAGCTTACTCTGGCTAGTTCACCAGAAGCGATACGCCATTATTTGTTGATCTTAAGACTTTCACAGTACTCCTTCCGGGAGCTCCTCGGGTTTGCCGATGTAATTCGCCTTTTGACGAGTTATTTGGCAACCCTAAGAGAGTCATAGTTACTCCTGCCACTTGCTCCCCATTTTACCACAGTCGCATCTACAAGCTTACTCTGGCCAGTTCACCAGAAGCGATACGCCATTATTTGTTGACCTTAAGACTTTCACAGTACTCCTGCCGGGAGCTCCTCGGGTTTGCCGATGTAATTCGCCTTTTGACGAGTTATTTGGCAACCCTAAGAGAGTCATAGTTACTCCTGCCACTTGCTCCCCATTTTACCACAGTCGCATCTACAAATTTACTCTGGCCAGTTCACCAGGAGCGATACGCCATTATTTGTTGACCTTAAGGCTTTCACAGTACTCCTTCCGGGAGCTCCTCGAGTTTGCCGTTCGAATTCGGCTGTTGACGAGGCATTTGGCTACCTTAAGAGAGTCATAGTTACTCCTGCCACTTGCTCCTCGTTTTACCACAGTCGCATCTACAAGCTTACTCTGGCCAGTTCACCAGAGCGATACGCCATTATTTGTTGACCTTAAGACTTTCACAGTACTCCTTCCGGGAGCTCCTCGAGTTTGCCGATGTAATTCGCCTTTTGACGAGTTATTTGGCAACCCTAAGAGAGTCATAGTTACTCCTGCCACTTGCTCCCCATTTTACCACAGTCGCATCTACAAGCTTACTCTGGCCAGTTCACCAGAAGCGATACGCCATTATTTGTTGACCTTAAGACTTTCACAGTACTCCTGCCGGGAGCTCCTCGAGTTTGCCGTTGGAATTCGCCTGTTGACGAGGCATTTGGCTACCTTAAGAGAGTCATAGTTACTCCTGCCACTTGCTCCTCGTTTTACCACAGTCGCATCTACAAGCTTACTCTGGCTAGTTCACCAGAAGCGATACGCCATTATTTGTTGATCTTAAGACTTTCACAGTACTCCTGCCGGGAGCTCCTCGAGTTTGCCGTTGGAATTCGCCTGTTGACGAGGCATTTGGCTACCTTAAGAGAGTCATAGTTACTCCTGCCAATTGCTCCTCGTTTTACCACAGTCGCATCTACAAGCTTACTCTGGCTAGTTCACCAGAAGCGATACGCCATTATTTGTTGATCTTAAGACTTTCACAGTACCCCTTCCGGGAGCTCCTCGGGTTTGCCGATGTAACTCGCCTTTTGACGAGTTATTTGGCAACCCTAAGAGAGTCATAGTTACTCCTGCCACTTGCTCCCCATTTTACCACAGTCGCATCTACAAGCTTACTCTGGCCAGTTCACCAGAAGCGATACGCCATTATTTGTTGACCTTAAGACTTTCACAGTACTCCTGCCGGGAGCTCCTCGGGTTTGCCGATGTAATTCGCCTTTAGACGAGTTATTTGGCAACCCTAAGAGAGTCATAGTTACTCCTGCCACTTGCTCCCCATTTTACCACAGTCGCATCTACAAGCTTACTCTGGCCAGTTCACCAGGAGCGATACGCCATTATTTGTTGACCTTAAGGCTTTCACAGTACTCCTTCCGGGAGCTCCTCGAGTTTGCCGTTGGAATTCGCCTGTTGACGAGGCATTTGGCTACCTTAAGAGAGTCATAGTTACTCCTGCCACTTGCTCCTCGTTTTACCACAGTCGCATCTACAAGCTTACTCTGGCCAGTTCACCAGAAGCGATACGCCATTATTTGTTGACCTTAAGACTTTCACAGTACTCCTGCCGGGAGCTCCTCGAGTTTGCCGTTCGAATTCGCCTGTTGACGAGGCATTTGGCTACCTTAAGAGAGTCATAGTTACTCCTGCCACTTGCTCCTCGTTTTACCACAGTCGCATCTACAAGCTTACTCTGGCCAGTTCACCAGAGCGATACGCCATTATTTGTTGACCTTAAGACTTTCACAGTACTCCTTCCGGGAGCTCCTCGAGTTTGCCGATGTAATTCGCCTTTTGACGAGTTATTTGGCAACCCTAAGAGAGTCATAGTTACTCCTGCCACTTGCTCCCCATTTTACCACAGTCGCATCTACAAGCTTACTCTGGCCAGTTCACCAGAAGCGATACGCCATTATTTGTTGACCTTAAGACTTTCACAGTACTCCTGCCGGGAGCTCCTCGAGTTTGCCGTTGGAATTCGCCTGTTGACGAGGCATTTGGCTACCTTAAGAGAGTCATAGTTACTCCTGCCACTTGCTCCTCGTTTTACCACAGTCGCATCTACAAGCTTACTCTGGCTAGTTCACCAGAAGCGATACGCCATTATTTGTTGATCTTAAGACTTTCACAGTACTCCTGCCGGGAGCTCCTCGAGTTTGCCGTTGGAATTCGCCTGTTGACGAGGCATTTGGCTACCTTAAGAGAGTCATAGTTACTCCTGCCAATTGCTCCTCGTTTTACCACAGTCGCATCTACAAGCTTACTCTGGCTAGTTCACCAGAAGCGATACGCCATTATTTGTTGATCTTAAGACTTTCACAGTACCCCTTCCGGGAGCTCCTCGGGTTTGCCGATGTAACTCGCCTTTTGACGAGTTATTTGGCAACCCTAAGAGAGTCATAGTTACTCCTGCCACTTGCTCCCCATTTTACCACAGTCGCATCTACAAGCTTACTCTGGCCAGTTCACCAGAAGCGATACGCCATTATTTGTTGACCTTAAGACTTTCACAGTACTCCTGCCGGGAGCTCCTCGGATTTGCCGATGTAATTCGCCTTTAGACGAGTTATTTGGCAACCCTAAGAGAGTCATAGTTACTCCTGCCACTTGCTCCCCATTTTACCACAGTCGCATCTACAAGCTTACTCTGGCCAGTTCACCAGGAGCGATACGCCATTATTTGTTGACCTTAAGGCTTTCACAGTACTCCTTCCGGGAGCTCCTCGAGTTTGCCGTTGGAATTCGCCTGTTGACGAGGCATTTGGCTACCTTAAGAGAGTCATAGTTACTCCTGCCACTTGCTCCTCGTTTTACCACAGTCGCATCTACAAGCTTACTCTGGCCAGTTCACCAGAAGCGATACGCCATTATTTGTTGACCTTAAGACTTTCACAGTACTCCTGCCGGGAGCTCCTCGAGTTTGCCGTTCGAATTCGCCTGTTGACGAGGCATTTGGCTACCTTAAGAGAGTCATAGTTACTCCTGCCACTTGCTCCTCGTTTTACCACAGTCGCATCTACAAGCTTACTCTGGCCAGTTCACCAGAGCGATACGCCATTATTTGTTGATCTTAAGACTTTCACAGTACTCCTTCCGGGAGCTCCTCGAGTTTGCCGATGTAATTCGCCTTTTGACGAGTTATTTGGCAACCCTAAGAGAGTCATAGTTACTCCTGCCACTTGCTCCCCATTTTACCACAGTCGCATCTACAAGCTTACTCTGGCCAGTTCACCAGAAGCGATACGCCATTATTTGTTGACCTTAAGACTTTCACAGTACTCCTGCCGGGAGCTCCTCGAGTTTGCCGTTGGAATTCGCCTGTTGACGAGGCATTTGGCTACCTTAAGAGAGTCATAGTTACTCCTGCCACTTGCTCCTCGTTTTACCACAGTCGCATCTACAAGCTTACTCTGGCTAGTTCACCAGAAGCGATACGCCATTATTTGTTGATCTTAAGACTTTCACAGTACTCCTTCCGGGAGCTCCTCGAGTTTGCCGTTGGAATTCGCCTGTTGACGAGGCATTTGGCTACCTTAAGAGAGTCATAGTTACTCCTGCCACTTGCTCCTCGTTTTACCACAGTCGCATCTACAAGCTTACTCTGGCCAGTTCACCAGAAGCGATACGCCATTATTTGTTGACCTTAAGACTTTCACAGTACTCCTGCCGGGAGCTCCTCGAGTTTGCCGTTCGAATTCGCCTGTTGACGAGGCATTTGGCTACCTTAAGAGAGTCATAGTTACTCCTGCCACTTGCTCCTCGTTTTACCACAGTCGCATCTACAAGCTTACTCTGGCCAGTTCACCAGAGCGATACGCCATTATTTGTTGATCTTAAGACTTTCACAGTACTCCTTCCGGGAGCTCCTCGAGTTTGCCGATGTAATTCGCCTTTTGACGAGTTATTTGGCAACCCTAAGAGAGTCATAGTTACTCCTGCCACTTGCTCCCCATTTTACCACAGTCGCATCTACAAGCTTACTCTGGCCAGTTCACCAGGAGCGATACGCCATTATTTGTTGACCTTAAGGCTTTCACAGTACTCCTTCCGGGAGCTCCTCGAGTTTGCCGTTGGAATTCGCCTGTTGACGAGGCATTTGGCTACCTTAAGAGAGTCATAGTTACTCCTGCCACTTGCTTCTCGTTTTACCACAGTCGCATCTACAAGCTTACTCTGGCCAGTTCACCCGAAGCGATACGCCATTATTTGTTGACCTTAAGACTTTCACAGTACTCCTGCCGGGAGCTCCTCGAGTTTGCCGTTGGAATTCGCCTGTTGACGAGGCATTTGGCTACCTTAAGAGAGTCATAGTTACTCCTGCCACTTGCTCCTCGTTTTACCACAGTCGCATCTACAAGCTTACTCTGGCTAGTTCACCAGAAGCGATACGCCATTATTTGTTGATCTTAAGACTTTCACAGTACTCCTGCCGGGAGCTCCTCGAGTTTGCCGTTGGAATTCGCCTGTTGACGAGGCATTTGGCTACCTTAAGAGAGTCATAGTTACTCCTGCCAATTGCTCCTCGTTTTACCACAGTCGCATCTACAAGCTTACTCTGGCTAGTTCACCAGAAGCGATACGCCATTATTTGTTGATCTTAAGACTTTCACAGTACCCCTTCCGGGAGCTCCTCGGGTTTGCCGATGTAACTCGCCTTTTGACGAGTTATTTGGCAACCCTAAGAGAGTCATAGTTACTCCTGCCACTTGCTCCCCATTTTACCACAGTCGCATCTACAAGCTTACTCTGGCCAGTTCACCAGAAGCGATACGCCATTATTTGTTGACCTTAAGACTTTCACAGTACTCCTGCCGGGAGCTCCTCGGATTTGCCGATGTAATTCGCCTTTAGACGAGTTATTTGGCAACCCTAAGAGAGTCATAGTTACTCCTGCCACTTGCTCCCCATTTTACCACAGTCGCATCTACAAGCTTACTCTGGCCAGTTCACCAGGAGCGATACGCCATTATTTGTTGACCTTAAGGCTTTCACAGTACTCCTTCCGGGAGCTCCTCGAGTTTGCCGTTGGAATTCGCCTGTTGACGAGGCATTTGGCTACCTTAAGAGAGTCATAGTTACTCCTGCCACTTGCTCCTCGTTTTACCACAGTCGCATCTACAAGCTTACTCTGGCCAGTTCACCAGAAGCGATACGCCATTATTTGTTGACCTTAAGACTTTCACAGTACTCCTGCCGGGAGCTCCTCGAGTTTGCCGTTCGAATTCGCCTGTTGACGAGGCATTTGGCTACCTTAAGAGAGTCATAGTTACTCCTGCCACTTGCTCCTCGTTTTACCACAGTCGCATCTACAAGCTTACTCTGGCCAGTTCACCAGAGCGATACGCCATTATTTGTTGATCTTAAGACTTTCACAGTACTCCTTCCGGGAGCTCCTCGAGTTTGCCGATGTAATTCGCCTTTTGACGAGTTATTTGGCAACCCTAAGAGAGTCATAGTTACTCCTGCCACTTGCTCCCCATTTTACCACAGTCGCATCTACAAGCTTACTCTGGCCAGTTCACCAGAAGCGATACGCCATTATTTGTTGACCTTAAGACTTTCACAGTACTCCTGCCGGGAGCTCCTCGAGTTTGCCGTTGGAATTCGCCTGTTGACGAGGCATTTGGCTACCTTAAGAGAGTCATAGTTACTCCTGCCACTTGCTCCTCGTTTTACCACAGTCGCATCTACAAGCTTACTCTGGCTAGTTCACCAGAAGCGATACGCCATTATTTGTTGATCTTAAGACTTTCACAGTACTCCTTCCGGGAGCTCCTCGAGTTTGCCGTTGGAATTCGCCTGTTGACGAGGCATTTGGCTACCTTAAGAGAGTCATAGTTACTCCTGCCACTTGCTCCTCGTTTTACCACAGTCGCATCTACAAGCTTACTCTGGCCAGTTCACCAGAAGCGATACGCCATTATTTGTTGACCTTAAGACTTTCACAGTACTCCTGCCGGGAGCTCCTCGAGTTTGCCGTTCGAATTCGCCTGTTGACGAGGCATTTGGCTACCTTAAGAGAGTCATAGTTACTCCTGCCACTTGCTCCTCGTTTTACCACAGTCGCATCTACAAGCTTACTCTGGCCAGTTCACCAGAGCGATACGCCATTATTTGTTGATCTTAAGACTTTCACAGTACTCCTTCCGGGAGCTCCTCGAGTTTGCCGATGTAATTCGCCTTTTGACGAGTTATTTGGCAACCCTAAGAGAGTCATAGTTACTCCTGCCACTTGCTCCCCATTTTACCACAGTCGCATCTACAAGCTTACTCTGGCCAGTTCACCAGGAGCGATACGCCATTATTTGTTGACCTTAAGGCTTTCACAGTACTCCTTCCGGGAGCTCCTCGAGTTTGCCGTTGGAATTCGCCTGTTGACGAGGCATTTGGCTACCTTAAGAGAGTCATAGTTACTCCTGCCACTTGCTTCTCGTTTTACCACAGTCGCATCTACAAGCTTACTCTGGCCAGTTCACCCGAAGCGATACGCCATTATTTGTTGACCTTAAGACTTTCACAGTACTCCTGCCGGGAGCTCCTCGAGTTTGCCGTTGGAATTCGCCTGTTGACGAGGCATTTGGCTACCTTAAGAGAGTCATAGTTACTCCTGCCACTTGCTCCTCGTTTTACCACAGTCGCATCTACAAGCTTACTCTGGCTAGTTCACCAGAAGCGATACGCCATTATTTGTTGATCTTAAGACTTTCACAGTACTCCTGCCGGGAGCTCCTCGAGTTTGCCGTTGGAATTCGCCTGTTGACGAGGCATTTGGCTACCTTAAGAGAGTCATAGTTACTCCTGCCAATTGCTCCTCGTTTTACCACAGTCGCATCTACAAGCTTACTCTGGCTAGTTCACCAGAAGCGATACGCCATTATTTGTTGATCTTAAGACTTTCACAGTACTCCTTCCGGGAGCTCCTCGGGTTTGCCGATGTAATTCGCCTTTTGACGAGTTATTTGGCAACCCTAAGAGAGTCATAGTTACTCCTGCCACTTGCTCCCCATTTTACCACAGTCGCATCTACAAGCTTACTCTGGCCAGTTCACCAGAAGCGATACGCCATTATTTGTTGACCTTAAGACTTTCACAGTACTCCTTCCGGGAGCTCCTCGAGTTTGCCGATGTAATTCGCCTTTTGACGAGTTATTTGGCAACCCTAAGAGAGTCATAGTTACTCCTGCCACTTGCTCCCCATTTTACCACAGTCGCATCTACAAGCTTACTCTGGCCAGTTCACCAGAAGCGATACGCCATTATTTGTTGACCTTAAGACTTTCACAGTACTCCTGCCGGGAGCTCCTCGAGTTTGCCGTTGGAATTCGCCTGTTGACGAGGCATTTGGCTACCTTAAGAGAGTCATAGTTACTCCTGCCACTTGCTCCTCGTTTTACCACAGTCGCATCTACAAGCTTACTCTGGCCAGTTCACCAGAGCGATACGCCATTATTTGTTGACCTTAAGACTTTCACAGTACTCCTTCCGGGAGCTCCTCGAGTTTGCCGATGTAATTCGCCTTTTGACGAGTCATTTGGCAACCCTAAGAGAGTCATAGTTACTCCTGCCACTTGCTCCTCGTTTTACCACAGTCGCATCTACAAGCTTACTCTGGCTAGTTCACCAGAAGCGATACGCCATTATTTGTTGATCTTAAGACTTTCACAGTACTCCTTCCGGGAGCTCCTCGAGTTTGCCGATGTAATTCGCCTTTTGACGAGTTATTTGGCAACCCTAAGAGAGTCATAGTTACTCCTGCCACTTGCTCCCCATTTTACCACAGTCGCATCTACAAGCTTGCTCTGGCCAGTTCACCAGAAGCGATACGCCATTATTTGTTGACCTTAAGACTTTCACAGTACTCCTGCCGGGAGCTCCTCGAGTTTGCCGTTGGAATTCGCCTGTTGACGAGGCATTTGGCTACCTTAAGAAAGTCATAGTTACTCCTGCCACTTGCTCCTCGTTTTACCACAGTCGCATCTACAAGCTTACTCTGGCTAGTTCACCAGAAGCGATACGCCATTATTTCTTGATCTTAATACTTTCACAGTACTCCTGCCGGGAGCTCCTCGAGTTTGCCGTTGGAATTCGCCTGTTGACGAGGCATTTGGCTACCTTAAGAGAGTCATAGTTACTCCTGCCAATTGCTCCTCGTTTTACCACAGTCGCATCTACAAGCTTACTCTGGCTAGTTCACCAGAGCCGATACGCCATTATTTGTTGATCTTAAGACTTTCACAGTACTCCTTCCGGGAGCTCCTCGGGTTTGCCGATGTAATTCGCCTTTTGACGAGTTATTTGGCAACCCTAAGAGAGTCATAGTTACTCCTGCCACTTGCTCCCCATATTTACCACAGTCGCATCTACAAGCTTACTCTGGCCAGTTCACCAGGAGCGATACGCCATTATTTGTTGACCTTAAGGCTTTCACAGTACTCCTTCCGGGAGCTCCTCGAGTTTGCCGTTGGAATTCGCCTGTTGACGAGGCATTTGGCTACCTTAAGAGAGTCATAGTTACTCCTGCCACTTGCTCCTCGTTTTACCACAGTCGCATCTACAAGCTTACTCTGGCCAGTTCACCAGAAGCGATACGCCATTATTTGTTGACCTTAAGACTTTCACAGTACTCCTGCCGGGAGCTCCTCGAGTTTGCCGTTGGAATTCGCCTGTTGACGAGGCATTTGGCTACCTTAAGAGAGTCATAGTTACTCCTGCCACTTGCTCCTCGTTTTACCACAGTCGCATCTACAAGCTTACTCTGGCCAGTTCACCAGAGCGATACGCCATTATTTGTTGACCTTAAGACTTTCACAGTACTCCTTCCGGGAGCTCCTCGAGTTTGCCGTTGGAATTCGCCTGTTGACGAGGCATTTGGCTACCTTAAGAGAGTCATAGTTACTCCTGCCAATTGCTCCTCGTTTTACCACAGTCGCATCTACAAGCTTACTCTGGCTAGTTCACCAGAAGCGATACGCCATTATTTGTTGATCTTAAGACTTTCACAGTACTCCTTCCGGGAGCTCCTCGGGTTTGCCGATGTAATTCGCCTTTTGACGAGTTATTTGGCAACCCTAAGAGAGTCATAGTTACTCCTGCCACTTGCTCCCCATTTTACCACAGTCGCATCTACAAGCTTACTCTGGCCAGTTCACCAGAAGCGATACGCCATTATTTCTTGACCTTAAGACTTTCACAGTACTCCTGCCGGGAGCTCCTCGGGTTTGCCGATGTAATTCGCCTTTTGACGAGTTATTTGGCAACCCTAAGAGAGTCATAGTTACTCCTGCCACTTGCTCCCCATTTTACCACAGTCGCATCTACAAGCTTACTCTGGCCAGTTCACCAGGAGCGATACGCCATTATTTGTTGACCTTAAGGCTTTCACAGTACTCCTTCCGGGAGCTCCTCGAGTTTGCCGTTGGAATTCGCCTGTTGACGAGGCATTTGGCTACCTTAAGAGAGTCATAGATACTCCTGCCACTTGCTCCTCGTTTTACCACAGTCGCATCTACAAGCTTACTCTGGCCAGTTCACCAGAAGCGATACGCCATTATTTGTTGATCTTAAGACTTTCACAGTACTCCTTCCGGGAGCTCCTCGGGTTTGCCGATGTAATTCGCCTTTTGACGAGTTATTTGGCAACCCTAAGAGAGTCATAGTTACTCCTGCCACTTGCTCCCCATTTTACCACAGTCGCATCTACAAGCTTACTCTGGCCAGTTCACCAGAAGCGATACGCCATTATTTGTTGACCTTAAGACTTTCACAGTACTCCTTCCGGGAGCTCCTCGAGTTTGCCGATGTAATTCGCCTTTTGACGAGTTATTTGGCAACCCTAAGAGAGTCATAGTTACTCCTGCCACTTGCTCCCCATTTTACCACAGTCGCATCTACAAGCTTACTCTGGCCAGTTCACCAGAAGCGATACGCCATTATTTGTTGACCTTAAGACTTTCACAGTACTCCTGCCGGGAGCTCCTCGAGTTTGCCGTTGGAATTCGCCTGTTGACGAGGCATTTGGCTACCTTAAGAGAGTCATAGTTACTCCTGCCACTTGCTCCTCGTTTTACCACAGTCGCATCTACAAGCTTACTCTGGCCAGTTCACCAGAGCGATACGCCATTATTTGTTGACCTTAAGACTTTCACAGTACTCCTTCCGGGAGCTCCTCGAGTTTGCCGATGTAATTCGCCTTTTGACGAGTCATTTGGCAACCCTAAGAGAGTCATAGTTACTCCTGCCACTTGCTCCCCATTTTACCACAGTCACATCTACAAGCTTACTCTGGCTAGTTCACCAGAAGCGATACGCCATTATTTCTTGACCTTAAGACTTTCACAGTACTCCTGCTGGGAGCTCCTCGAGTTTGCCGTTGGAATTCGCCTGTTGACGAGGCATTTGGCTACCTTAAGAGAGTCATAGTTACTCCTGCCACTTGCTCCTCGTTTTACCACAGTCACATCTACAAGCTTACTCTGGCTAGTTCACCAGAAGCGATACGCCATTATTTGTTGATCTTAAGACTTTCACAGTACTCCTTCCGGGAGCTCCTCGAGTTTGCCGTTGGAATTCGCCTGTTGACGAGTCATTTGGCAACCTTAAGGGAGTCATAGTTACTCCTGCCACTTGCTCCCCATTTTACCACAGTCACATCTACAAGCTTACTCTGGCTAGTTCACCAGAAGCGATACGCCATTATTTGTTGACCTTAAGACTTTCACAGTACTCCTGCTGGGAGCTCCTCGAGTTTGCCGTTGGAATTCGCCTGTTGACGAGGCATTTGGCTACCTTAAGAGAGTCATAGCTACTCCTGCCACTTGCTCCTCGTTTTACCACAGTCGCATCTACAAGCTTACTCTGGCTAGTTCACCAGAAGCGATACGCCAATATTTGTGGATCTTAAGACTTTCACAGTACTCCTGCCGGGAGCTCCTCGAGTTTGCCGTTGGAATTCGCCTGTTGACAAGGCATTTGGCTACCTTAAGAGAGTCATAGTTACTCCTGCCACTTGCTCCTCGTTTTACCACAGTCGCATCTACAAGCTTACTCTGGCTAGTTCACCAGAAGCGATACGCCATTATTTGTTGATCTTAAGACTTTCACAGTACTCCTTCCGGGAGCTCCTCGAGTTTGCCGTTGGAATTCGCCTGTTGACGAGTCATTTGGCAACCTTAAGGGAGTCATAGTTACTCCTGCCACTTGCTCCCCATTTTACCACAGTCACATCTACAAGCTTACTCTGGCTAGTTCACCAGAAGCGATACGCCATTATTTGTTGACCTTAAGACTTTCACAGTACTCCTGCTGGGAGCTCCTCGAGTTTGCCGTTGGAATTCGCCTGTTGACGAGGCATTTGGCTACCTTAAGAGAGTCATAGTTACTCCTGCCACTTGCTCCTCGCTTTACCACAGTCGCATCTACAAGCTTACTCTGGCTAGTTCACCAGAAGCGATACGCCATTATTTGTTGTCCTTAAGACTTTCACAGTACTCCTGCCGGGAGCTCCTCGAGTTTGCCGTTGGAATTCGCCTGTTGACGAGCCATTTGGCTACCTTAAGAGAGTCATAGTTACTCCTGCCACTTGCTCCTCGTTTTATTACAGTCGCATCTACAAGCTTACTCTGGCCAGTTCACCAGAAGCGATACGCCATTATTTGTTGACCTTAAGACTTTCACAGTACTCCTGCCGGGAGCTCCTCGAGTTTGCCGTTGGAATTCGCCTGTTGACGAGGCATTTGGCTACCTTAAGAGAGTCATAATTACTCCTGCCACTTGCTCCTCGTTTTACCACAGTCGCATCTACAAGCTTACTCTGGCCAGTTCACCTGAGCGATACGCCATTATTTGTTGATCTTAAGACTTTCACAGTACTCCTGCCGGGAGCTCCTCGAGTTTGCCGTTGGAATTCGCCTGTTGACGAGTCATTTGGCTACCTTAAGAGAGTCATAGTTACTCCTGCCAATTGCTCCTCGTTTTACCACAGTCGCATCTACAAGCTTACTCTGGCTAGTTCACCAGAAGCGATACGCCATTATTTGTTGATCTTAAGACATTCACAGTACTCCTTCCGGGAGCTCCTCGGGTTTGCCGATGTAATTCGCCTTTTGACGAGTTATTTGGCAACCCTAAGAGAGTCATAGTTACTCCTGCCACTTGCTCCCCATTTTACCACAGTCGCATCTACAAGCTTACTCTGGCCAGTTCACCAGAAGCGATACGCCATTATTTGTTGACCTTAAGACTTTCACAGTACTCCTGCCGGGAGCTCCTCGGGTTTGCCGATGTAATTCGCCTTTTGACGAGTTATTTGGCAACCCTAAGAGAGTCATAGTTACTCCTGCCACTTGCTCCCCATTTTACCACAGTCGCATCTACAAGCTTACTCTGGCCAGTTCACCAGAAGCGATACGCCATTATTTGTTGACCTTAAGGCTTTCACAGTACTCCTTCCGGGAGCTCCTCGAGTTTGCCGTTGGAATTCGCCTGTTGACGAGGCATTTGGCTACCTTAAGAGAGTCATAGTTACTCCTGCCACTTGCTCCTCGTTTTACCACAGTCGCATCTACAAGCTTACTCTGGCCAGTTCACCAGAAGCGATACGCCATTATTTGTTGATCTTAAGACTTTCACAGTACTCCTTCCGGGAGCTCCTCGGGTTTGCCGATGTAATTCGCCTTTTGACGAGTTATTTGGCAACCCTAAGAGAGTCATAGTTACTGCTGCCACTTGCTCCCCATTTTACCACAGTCGCATCTACAAGCTTACTCTGGCCAGTTCACCAGAAGCGATACGCCATTATTTGTTGACCTTAAGACTTTCACAGTACTCCTTCCGGGAGCTCCTCGAGTTTGCCGATGTAATTCGCCTTTTGACGAGTTATTTGGCAACCCTAAGAGAGTCATAGTTACTCCTGCCACTTGCTCCCCATTTTACCACAGTCGCATCTACAAGCTTACTCTGGCCAGTTCACCAGAAGCGATACGCCATTATTTGTTGACCTTAAGACTTTCACAGTACTCCTGCCGGGAGCTCCTCGAGTTTGCCGTTGGAATTCGCCTGTTGACGAGGCATTTGGCTACCTTAAGAGAGTCATAGTTACTCCTGCCACTTGCTCCTCGTTTTACCACAGTCGCATCTACAAGCTTACTCTGGCCAGTTCACCAGAGCGATACGCCATTATTTGTTGACCTTAAGACTTTCACAGTACTCCTTCCGGGAGCTCCTCGAGTTTGCCGATGTAATTCGCCTTTTGACGAGTCATTTGGCAACCCTAAGAGAGTCATAGTTACTCCTGCCACTTGCTCCCCATTTTACCACAGTCACATCTACAAGCTTACTCTGGCTAGTTCACCAGAAGCGATACGCCATTATTTCTTGACCTTAAGACTTTCACAGTACTCCTGCTGGGAGCTCCTCGAGTTTGCCGTTGGAATTCGCCTGTTGACGAGGCATTTGGCTACCTTAAGAGAGTCATAGTTACTCCTGCCACTTGCTCCTCGTTTTACCACAGTCACATCTACAAGCTTACTCTGGCTAGTTCACCAGAAGCGATACGCCATTATTTGTTGATCTTAAGACTTTCACAGTACTCCTTCCGGGAGCTCCTCGAGTTTGCCGTTGGAATTCGCCTGTTGACGAGTCATTTGGCAACCTTAAGGGAGTCATAGTTACTCCTGCCACTTGCTCCCCATTTTACCACAGTCACATCTACAAGCTTACTCTGGCTAGTTCACCAGAAGCGATACGCCATTATTTGTTGACCTTAAGACTTTCACAGTACTCCTGCTGGGAGCTCCTCGAGTTTGCCGTTGGAATTCGCCTGTTGACGAGGCATTTGGCTACCTTAAGAGAGTCATAGCTACTCCTGCCACTTGCTCCTCGTTTTACCACAGTCGCATCTACAAGCTTACTCTGGCTAGTTCACCAGAAGCGATACGCCAATATTTGTGGATCTTAAGACTTTCACAGTACTCCTGCCGGGAGCTCCTCGAGTTTGCCGTTGGAATTCGCCTGTTGACAAGGCATTTGGCTACCTTAAGAGAGTCATAGTTACTCCTGCCACTTGCTCCTCGTTTTACCACAGTCGCATCTACAAGCTTACTCTGGCTAGTTCACCAGAAGCGATACGCCATTATTTGTTGATCTTAAGACTTTCACAGTACTCCTTCCGGGAGCTCCTCGAGTTTGCCGTTGGAATTCGCCTGTTGACGAGTCATTTGGCAACCTTAAGGGAGTCATAGTTACTCCTGCCACTTGCTCCCCATTTTACCACAGTCACATCTACAAGCTTACTCTGGCTAGTTCACCAGAAGCGATACGCCATTATTTGTTGACCTTAAGACTTTCACAGTACTCCTGCTGGGAGCTCCTCGAGTTTGCCGTTGGAATTCGCCTGTTGACGAGGCATTTGGCTACCTTAAGAGAGTCATAGTTACTCCTGCCACTTGCTCCTCGCTTTACCACAGTCGCATCTACAAGCTTACTCTGGCCAGTTCACCAGGAGCGATACGCCATTATTTGTTGACCTTAAGGCTTTCACAGTACTCCTTCCGGGAGCTCCTCGAGTTTGCCGTTGGAATTCGCCTGTTGACGAGGCATTTGGCTACCTTAAGAGAGTCATAGTTACTCCTGCCACTTGCTCCTCGTTTTACCACAGTCGCATCTACAAGCTTACTCTGGCCAGTTCACCAGAAGCGATACGCCATTATTTGTTGATCTTAAGACTTTCACAGTACTCCTTCCGGGAGCTCCTCGGGTTTGCCGATGTAATTCGCCTTTTGACGAGTTATTTGGCAACCCTAAGAGAGTCATAGTTACTGCTGCCACTTGCTCCCCATTTTACCACAGTCGCATCTACAAGCTTACTCTGGCCAGTTCACCAGAAGCGATACGCCATTATTTCTTGACCTTAAGACTTTCACAGTACTCCTGCTGGGAGCTCCTGGAGTTTGCCGTTGGAATTCGCCTGTTGACGAGGCATTTGGCTACCTTAAGAGAGTCATAGTTACTCCTGCCACTTGCTCCTCGTTTTACCACAGTCACATCTACAAGCTTACTCTGGCTAGTTCACCAGAAGCGATACGCCATTATTTGTTGATCTTAAGACTTTCACAGTACTCCTTCCGGGAGCTCCTCGAGTTTGCCGTTGGAATTCGCCTGTTGACGAGTCATTTGGCAACCTTAAGGGAGTCATAGTTACTCCTGCCACTTGCTCCCCATTTTACCACAGTCACATCTACAAGCTTACTCTGGCTAGTTCACCAGAAGCGATACGCCATTATTTGTTGACCTTAAGACTTTCACAGTACTCCTGCTGGGAGCTCCTCGAGTTTGCCGTTGGAATTCGCCTGTTGACGAGGCATTTGGCTACCTTAAGAGAGTCATAGCTACTCCTGCCACTTGCTCCTCGTTTTACCACAGTCGCATCTACAAGCTTACTCTGGCTAGTTCACCAGAAGCGATACGCCAATATTTGTGGATCTTAAGACTTTCACAGTACTCCTGCCGGGAGCTCCTCGAGTTTGCATTTGGAATTCGCCTGTTGACAAGGCATTTGGCTACCTTAAGAGAGTCATAGTTACTCCTGCCACTTGCTCCTCGTTTTACCACAGTCGCATCTACAAGCTTACTCTGGCCAGTTCACCAGAAGCGATACGCCATTATTTGTTGACCTTAAGACTTTCACAGTACTCCTGCCGGGAGCTCCTCGAGTTTGCCGTTGGAATTCGCCTGTTGACGAGGCATTTGGCTACCTTAAGAGAGTCATAATTACTCCTGCCACTTGCTCCTCGTTTTACCACAGTCGCATCTACAAGCTTACACTGGCCAGTTCACCTGAGCGATACGCCATTATTTGTTGACCTTAAGACTTTCACAGTACTCCTTCCGGGAGCTTCTCGAGTTTGCCGTTGGAATTCGCCTGTTGACGAGGCATTTGGCTACCTTAAGAGAGTCATAGTTACTCCTGCCACTTGCTCCCCATTTTACCACAGTCGCATCTACAAGCTTACTCTGGCCAGTTCACCAGAAGCGATACGCCATTATTTGTTGACCTTAAGACTTTCACAGTACTCCTTCCGGGAGCTCCTCGAGTTTGCCGATGTAATTCGCCTTTTGACGAGTCATTTGGCAACCCTAAGAGAGTCATAGTTACTCCTGCCACTTGCTCCCCATTTTACCACAGTCACATCTACAAGCTTACTCTGGCTAGTTCACCAGAAGCGATACGCCATTATTTCTTGACCTTAAGACTTTCACAGTACTCCTGCTGGGAGCTCCTGGAGTTTGCCGTTGGAATTCGCCTGTTGACGAGGCATTTGGCTACCTTAAGAGAGTCATAGTTACTCCTGCCACTTGCTCCTCGTTTTACCACAGTCACATCTACAAGCTTACTCTGGCTAGTTCACCAGAAGCGATACGCCATTATTTGTTGATCTTAAGACTTTCACAGTACTCCTTCCGGGAGCTCCTCGAGTTTGCCGTTGGAATTCGCCTGTTGACGAGTCATTTGGCAACCTTAAGGGAGTCATAGTTACTCCTGCCACTTGCTCCCCATTTTACCACAGTCACATCTACAAGCTTACTCTGGCTAGTTCACCAGAAGCGATACGCCATTATTTGTTGACCTTAAGACTTTCACAGTACTCCTGCTGGGAGCTCCTCGAGTTTGCCGTTGGAATTCGCCTGTTGACGAGGCATTTGGCTACCTTAAGAGAGTCATAGCTACTCCTGCCACTTGCTCCTCGTTTTACCACAGTCGCATCTACAAGCTTACTCTGGCTAGTTCACCAGAAGCGATACGCCAATATTTGTGGATCTTAAGACTTTCACAGTACTCCTGCCGGGAGCTCCTCGAGTTTGCATTTGGAATTCGCCTGTTGACAAGGCATTTGGCTACCTTAAGAGAGTCATAGTTACTCCTGCCACTTGCTCCTCGTTTTACCACAGTCGCATCTACAAGCTTACTCTGGCTAGTTCACCAGAAGCGATACGCCATTATTTGTTGATCTTAAGACTTTCACAGTACTCCTTCCGGGAGCTCCTCGAGTTTGCCGTTGGAATTCGCCTGTTGACGAGTCATTTGGCAACCTTAAGGGAGTCATAGTTACTCCTGCCACTTGCTCCCCATTTTACCACAGTCACATCTACAAGCTTACTCTGGCTAGTTCACCAGAAGCGATACGCCATTATTTGTTGACCTTAAGACTTTCACAGTACTCCTGCTGGGAGCTCCTCGAGTTTGCCGTTGGAATTCGCCTGTTGACGAGGCATTTGGCTACCTTAAGAGAGTCATAGGTACTCCTGCCACTTGCTCCTCGCTTTACCACAGTCGCATCTACAAGCTTACTCTGGCTAGTTCACCAGAAGCGATACGCCATTATTTGTTGTCCTTAAGACTTTCACAGTACTCCTGCCGGGAGCTCCTCGAGTTTGCCGTTGGAATTCGCCTGTTGACGAGCCATTTGGCTACCTTAAGAGAGTCATAGTTACTCCTGCCACTTGCTCCTCGTTTTACCACAGTCGCATCTACAAGCTTACTCTGGCCAGTTCACCAGAAGCGATACGCCATTATTTGTTGACCTTAAGACTTTCACAGTACTCCTGCCGGGAGCTCCTCGAGTTTGCCGTTGGAATTCGCCTGTTGACGAGGCATTTGGCTACCTTAAGAGAGTCATAATTACTCCTGCCACTTGCTCCTCGTTTTACCACAGTCGCATCTACAAGCTTACTCTGGCCAGTTCACCTGAGCGATACGCCATTATTTGTTGACCTTAAGACTTTCACAGTACTCCTTCCGGGAGCTCCTCGAGTTTGCCGTTGGAATTCGCCTGTTGACGAGGCATTTGGCTACCTTAAGAGAGTCATAGTTACTCCTGCCACTTGCTCCCCATTTTACCACAGTCGCATCTACAAGCTTACTCTGGCCAGTTCACCAGAAGCGATACGCCATTATTTGTTGACCTTAAGACTTTCACAGTACTCCTGCCGGGAGCTCCTCGGGTTTGCCGATGTAATTCGCCTTTTGACGAGTTATTTGGCAACCCTAAGAGAGTCATAGTTACTCCTGCCACTTGCTCCCCATTTTACCACAGTCGCATCTACAAGCTTACTCTGGCCAGTTCACCAGGAGCGATACGCCATTATTTGTTGACCTTAAGGCTTTCACAGTACTCCTTCCGGGAGCTCCTCGAGTTTGCCGTTGGAATTCGCCTGTTGACGAGGCATTTGGCTACCTTAAGAGAGTCATAGTTACTCCTGCCACTTGCTCCTCGTTTTACCACAGTCGCATCTACAAGCTTACTCTGGCCAGTTCACCAGAAGCGATACGCCATTATTTGTTGACCTTAAGACTTTCACAGTACTCCTGCCGGGAGCTCCTCGAGTTTGCCGTTCGAATTCGCCTGTTGACGAGGCATTTGGCTACCTTAAGAGAGTCATTGTTACTCCTGCCACTTGCTCCTCGTTTTACCACAGTCGCATCTACAAGCTTACTCTGGCTAGTTCACCAGAAGCGATACGCCATTATTTGTTGATCTTAAGACTTTCACAGTACTCCTGCCGGGAGCTCCTCGAGTTTGCCGTTGGAATTCGCCTGTTGACGAGGCATTTGGCTACCTTAAGAGAGTCATAGTTACTCCTGCCAATTGCTCCTCGTTTTACCACAGTCGCATCTACAAGCTTACTCTGGCTAGTTCACCAGAAGCGATACGCCATTATTTGTTGATCTTAAGACTTTCACAGTACTCCTTCCGGGAGCTCCTCGGGTTTGCCGATGTAATTCGCCTTTTGACGAGTTATTTGGCAACCCTAAGAGAGTCATAGTTACTCCTGCCACTTGCTCCCCATTTTACCACAGTCGCATCTACAAGCTTACTCTGGCCAGTTCACCAGAAGCGATACGCCATTATTTGTTGACCTTAAGACTTTCACAGTACTCCTTCCGGGAGCTCCTCGAGTTTGCCGATGTAATTCGCCTTTTGACGAGTTATTTGGCAACCCTAAGAGAGTCATAGTTACTCCTGCCACTTGCTCCCCATTTTACCACAGTCGCATCTACAAGCTTACTCTGGCCAGTTCACCAGAAGCGATACGCCATTATTTGTTGACCTTAAGACTTTCACAGTACTCCTGCCGGGAGCTCCTCGAGTTTGCCGTTGGAATTCGCCTGTTGACGAGGCATTTGGCTACCTTAAGAGAGTCATAGTTACTCCTGCCACTTGCTCCTCGTTTTACCACAGTCGCATCTACAAGCTTACTCTGGCCAGTTCACCAGAGCGATACGCCATTATTTGTTGACCTTAAGACTTTCACAGTACTCCTTCCGGGAGCTCCTCGAGTTTGCCGATGTAATTCGCCTTTTGACGAGTCATTTGGCAACCCTAAGAGAGTCATAGTTACTCCTGCCACTTGCTCCCCATTTTACCACAGTCACATCTACAAGCTTACTCTGGCTAGTTCACCAGAAGCGATACGCCATTATTTCTTGACCTTAAGACTTTCACAGTACTCCTGCTGGGAGCTCCTCGAGTTTGCCGTTGGAATTCGCCTGTTGACGAGGCATTTGGCTACCTTAAGAGAGTCATAGTTACTCCTGCCACTTGCTCCTCGTTTTACCACAGTCACATCTACAAGCTTACTCTGGCTAGTTCACCAGAAGCGATACGCCATTATTTGTTGATCTTAAGACTTTCACAGTACTCCTTCCGGGAGCTCCTCGAGTTTGCCGTTGGAATTCGCCTGTTGACGAGTCATTTGGCAACCTTAAGGGAGTCATAGTTACTCCTGCCACTTGCTCCCCATTTTACCACAGTCACATCTACAAGCTTACTCTGGCTAGTTCACCAGAAGCGATACGCCATTATTTGTTGACCTTAAGACTTTCACAGTACTCCTGCTGGGAGCTCCTCGAGTTTGCCGTTGGAATTCGCCTGTTGACGAGGCATTTGGCTACCTTAAGAGAGTCATAGCTACTCCTGCCACTTGCTCCTCGTTTTACCACAGTCGCATCTACAAGCTTACTCTGGCTAGTTCACCAGAAGCGATACGCCAATATTTGTGGATCTTAAGACTTTCACAGTACTCCTGCCGGGAGCTCCTCGAGTTTGCCGTTGGAATTCGCCTGTTGACAAGGCATTTGGCTACCTTAAGAGAGTCATAGTTACTCCTGCCACTTGCTCCTCGTTTTACCACAGTCGCATCTACAAGCTTACTCTGGCTAGTTCACCAGAAGCGATACGCCATTATTTGTTGATCTTAAGACTTTCACAGTACTCCTTCCGGGAGCTCCTCGAGTTTGCCGTTGGAATTCGCCTGTTGACGAGTCATTTGGCAACCTTAAGGGAGTCATAGTTACTCCTGCCACTTGCTCCCCATTTTACCACAGTCACATCTACAAGCTTACTCTGGCTAGTTCACCAGAAGCGATACGCCATTATTTGTTGACCTTAAGACTTTCACAGTACTCCTTCCGGGAGCTCCTCGAGTTTGCCGTTGGAATTCGCCTGTTGACGAGGCATTTGGCTACCTTAAGAGAGTCATAGTTACTCCTGCCACTTGCTCCTCGTTTTACCACAGTCGCATCTACAAGCTTACTCTGGCCAGTTCACCAGAAGCGATACGCCATTATTTGTTGACCTTAAGACTTTCACAGTACTCCTGCCGGGAGCTCCTCGGGTTTGCCGATGTAATTCGCCTTTTGACGAGTTATTTGGCAACCCTAAGAGAGTCATAGTTACTCCTGCCACTTGCTCCCCATTTTACCACAGTCGCATCTACAAGCTTACTCTGGCCAGTTCACCAGGAGCGATACGCCATTATTTGTTGACCTTAAGGCTTTCACAGTACTCCTTCCGGGAGCTCCTCGAGTTTGCCGTTGGAATTCGCCTGTTGACGAGGCATTTGGCTACCTTAAGAGAGTCATAGTTACTCCTGCCACTTGCTCCTCGTTTTACCACAGTCGCATCTACAAGCTTACTCTGGCCAGTTCACCAGAAGCGATACGCCATTATTTGTTGACCTTAAGACTTTCACAGTACTCCTGCCGGGAGCTCCTCGAGTTTGCCGTTCGAATTCGCCTGTTGACGAGGCATTTGGCTACCTTAAGAGAGTCATTGTTACTCCTGCCACTTGCTCCTCGTTTTACCACAGTCGCATCTACAAGCTTACTCTGGCTAGTTCACCAGAAGCGATACGCCATTATTTGTTGATCTTAAGACTTTCACAGTACTCCTGCCGGGAGCTCCTCGAGTTTGCCGTTGGAATTCGCCTGTTGACGAGGCATTTGGCTACCTTAAGAGAGTCATAGTTACTCCTGCCAATTGCTCCTCGTTTTACCACAGTCGCATCTACAAGCTTACTCTGGCTAGTTCACCAGAAGCGATACGCCATTATTTGTTGATCTTAAGACTTTCACAGTACTCCTTCCGGGAGCTCCTCGGGTTTTTCGATGTAATTCGCCTTTTGACGAGTTATTTGGCAACCCTAAGAGAGTCATAGTTACTCCTGCCACTTGCTCCCCATTTTACCACAGTCGCATCTACAAGCTTACTCTGGCCAGTTCACCAGAAGCGATACGCCATTATTTGTTGACCTTAAGACTTTCACAGTACTCCTGCCGGGAGCTCCTCGGGTTTGCCGATGTAATTCGCCTTTTGACGAGTTATTTGGCAACCCTAAGAGAGTCATAGTTACTCCTGCCACTTGCTCCCCATTTTACCACAGTCGCATCTACAAGCTTACTCTGGCCAGTTCACCAGGAGCGATACGCCATTATTTGTTGACCTTAAGGCTTTCACAGTACTCCTTCCGGGAGCTCCTCGAGTTTGCCGTTGGAATTCGCCTGTTGACGAGGCATTTGGCTACCTTAAGAGAGTCATAGTTACTCCTGCCACTTGCTCCTCGTTTTACCACAGTCGCATCTACAAGCTTACTCTGGCCAGTTCACCAGAAGCGATACGCCATTATTTGTTGACCTTAAGACTTTCACAGTACTCCTGCCGGGAGCTCCTCGAGTTTGCCGTTGGAATTCGCCTGTTGACGAGGCATTTGGCTACCTTAAGAGAGTCATAGTTACTCCTGCCACTTGCTCCTCGTTTTACCACAGTCGCATCTACAAGCTTACTCTGGCTAGTTCACCAGAAGCGATACGCCATTATTTGTTGACCTTAAGACTTTCACAGTACTCCTTCCGGGAGCTCCTCGAGTTTGCCGATGTAATTCGCCTTTTGACGAGTTATTTGGCAACCCTAAGAGAGTCATAGTTACTCCTGCCACTTGCTCCCCATTTTACCACAGTCGCATCTACAAGCTTACTCTGGCCAGTTCACCAGAAGCGATACGCCATTATTTGTTGACCTTAAGACTTTCACAGTACTCCTGCCGGGAGCTCCTCGAGTTTGCCGTTGGAATTCGCCTGTTGACGAGGCATTTGGCTACCTTAAGAGAGTCATAGTTACTCCTGCCACTTGCTCCTCGTTTTACCACAGTCGCATCTACAAGCTTACTCTGGCTAGTTCACCAGAAGCGATACGCCATTATTTGTTGACCTTAAGACTTTCACAGTACTCCTGCTGGGAGCTCCTCGAGTTTGCCGTTGGAATTCGCCTGTTGACGAGGCATTTGGCTACCTTAAGAGAGTCATAGTTACTCCTGCCACTTGCTCCTCGCTTTACCACAGTCGCATCTACAAGCTTACTCTGGCTAGTTCACCAGAAGCGATACGCCATTATTTGTTGTCCTTAAGACTTTCACAGTACTCCTGCCGGGAGCTCCTCGAGTTTGCCGTTGGAATTCGCCTGTTGACGAGCCATTTGGCTACCTTAAGAGAGTCATAGTTACTCCTGCCACTTGCTCCTCGTTTTACCACAGTCGCATCTACAAGCTTACTCTGGCCAGTTCACCAGAAGCGATACGCCATTATTTGTTGACCTTAAGACTTTCACAGTACTCCTGCCGGGAGCTCCTCGAGTTTGCCGTTGGAATTCGCCTGTTGACGAGGCATTTGGCTACCTTAAGAGAGTCATAATTACTCCTGCCACTTGCTCCTCGTTTTACCACAGTCGCATCTACAAGCTTACTCTGGCCAGTTCACCTGAGCGATACGCCATTATTTGTTGACCTTAAGACTTTCACAGTACTCCTTCCGGGAGCTCCTCGGGTTTGCCGATGTAATTCGCCTTTTGACGAGTTATTTGGCAACCCTAAGAGAGTCATAGTTACTCCTGCCACTTGCTCCCCATTTTACCAAGGTCGCATCTACAAGCTTACTCTGGCCAGTTCACCAGAAGCGATACGCCATTATTTGTTGACCTTAAGACATTCACAGTACTCCTGCCGGGAGCTCCTCGGGTTTGCCGATGTAATTCGCCTTTTGACGAGTTATTTGGCAACCCTAAGAGAGTCATAGTTACTCCTGCCACTTGCTCCCCATTTTACCACAGTCGCATCTACAAGCTTACTCTGGCCAGTTCACCAGGAGCGATACGCCATTATTTGTTGACCTTAAGGCTTTCACAGTACTCCTTCCGGGAGCTCCTCGAGTTTGCCGTTGGAATTCGCCTGTTGACGAGGCATTTGGCTACCTTAAGAGAGTCATAGTTACTCCTGCCACTTGCTCCTCGTTTTACCACAGTCGCATCTACAAGCTTACTCTGGCCAGTTCACCAGAAGCGATACGCCATTATTTGTTGACCTTAAGACTTTCACAGTACTCCTGCCGGGAGCTCCTCGAGTTTGCCGTTGGAATTCGCCTGTTGACGAGGCATTTGGCTACCTTAAGAGAGTCATAGTTACTCCTGCCACTTGCTCCTCGTTTTACCACAGTCGCATCTACAAGCTTACTCTGGCTAGTTCACCAGAAGCGATACGCCATTATTTGTTGACCTTAAGACTTTCACAGTACTCCTTCCGGGAGCTCCTCGAGTTTGCCGATGTAATTCGCCTTTTGACGAGTTATTTGGCAACCCTAAGAGAGTCATAGTTACTCCTGCCACTTGCTCCCCATTTTACCACAGTCGCATCTACAAGCTTACTCGGGCCAGTTCACCAGAAGCGATACGCCATTATTTGTTGACCTTAAGACTTTCACAGTACTCCTGCCGGGAGCTCCTCGAGTTTGCCGTTGGAATTCGCCTGTTGACGAGGCATTTGGCTACCTTAAGAGAGTCATAGTTACTCCTGCCACTTGCTCCTCGTTTTACCACAGTCGCATCTACAAGCTTACTCTGGCCAGTTCACCAGAGCGATACGCCATTATTTGTTGACCTTAAGACTTTCACAGTACTCCTTCCGGGAGCTCCTCGAGTTTGCCGATGTAATTCGCCTTTTGACGAGTCATTTGGCAACCCTAAGAGAGTCATAGTTACTCCTGCCACTTGCTCCCCATTTTACCACAGTCACATCTACAAGCTTACTCTGGCTAGTTCACCAGAAGCGATACGCCATTATTTGTTGACCTTAAGGCTTTCCCAGTACTCCTTCCGGGAGCTCCTCGAGTTTGCCGATGGAATTCGCCTGTTGACGAGGCATTTGGCTACCTTAAGAGAGTCATAGTTACTCCTGCCACTTGCTCCTCGTTTTACCACAGTCGCATCTACAAGCTTACTCTGGCCAGTTCACCAGAAGCGATATGCCATTATTTGTTGTCCTTAAGACTTTCACAGTACTCCTGCCGGGAGCTCCTCGAGTTTGCCGTTGGAATTCTCCTGTTGACGAGGCATTTGGCTACCTTAAGAGAGTCATAGTTACTCCTGCCACTTGCTCCCCATTTTACCACAGTCACATCTACAAGCTTACTCTGGCTAGTTCACCAGAAGCGATACGCCATTATTTCTTGACCTTAAGACTTTCACAGTACTCCTGCTGGGTTCTCCTCGAGTTTGCCGTTGGAATTCGCCTGTTGACGAGGCATTTGGCTACCTTAAGAGAGTCATAGTTACTCCTGCCACTTGCTCCTCGTTTTACCACAGTCACATCTACAAGCTTACTCTGGCTAGTTCACCAGAAGCGATACGCCATTATTTGTTGATCTTAAGACTTTCACAGTACTCCTTCCGGGAGCTCCTCGAGTTTGCCGTTGGAATTCGCCTGTTGACGAGTCATTTGGCAACCTTAAGGGAGTCATAGTTACTCCTGCCACTTGCTCCCCATTTTACCACAGTCACATCTACAAGCTTACTCTGGCTAGTTCACCAGAAGCGATACGCCATTATTTCTTGACCTTAAGACTTTCACAGTACTCCTGCTGGGAGCTCCTCGAGTTTGCCGTTGGAATTCGCCTGTTGACGAGGCATTTGGCTACCTTAAGAGAGTCATAGCTACTCCTGCCACTTGCTCCTCGTTTTACCACAGTCGCATCTACAAGCTTACTCTGGCTAGTTCACCAGAAGCGATACGCCATTATTTGTTGACCTTAAGACTTTCACAGTACTCCTGCCGGGAGCTCCTCGAGTTTGCCGTTGGAATTCGCCTGTTGACGAGGCATTTGGCTACCTTAAGAGAGTCATAGTTACTCCTGCCACTTGCTCCTCGTTTTACCACAGTCGCATCTACAAGCTTACTCTGGCTAGTTCACCAGAAGCGATACGCCATTATTTGTTGATCTTAAGACTTTCACAGTACTCCTTCCGGGAGCTCCTCGAGTTTGCCGTTGGAATTCGACTGTTGACGAGTCATTTGGCAACCTTAAGGGAGTCATAGTTACTCCTGCCACTTGCTCCCCATTTTACCACAGTCACATCTACAAGCTTACTCTGGCTAGTTCACCAGAAGCGATACGCCATTATTTGTTGTCCTTAAGACTTTCACAGTACTCCTGCCGGGAGCTCCTCGAGTTTGCCGTTGGAATTCGCCTGTTGACGAGGCATTTGGCTACCTTAAGAGAGTCATAGTTACTCCTGCCACTTGCTCCTCGTTTTACCACAGTCGCATCTACAAGCTTACTCTGGCCAGTTCACCAGAGCGATACGCCATTATTTGTTGACCTTAAGGCTTTCACAGTACTCCTTCCGGGAGCTCCTCGGGTTTGCCGATGTAATTCGCCTTTTGACGAGTCATTTGGCAACCCTAAGAGAGTCATAGTTACTCCTGCCACTTGCTCCCCATTTTACCACAGTCACATCTACAAGCTTACTCTGGCTAGTTCACCAGAAGCGATACGCCATTTTTGTTGACCTTAAGGCTTTCACAGTACTCCTGCTGGGAGCTACTCGAGTTTGCCGTTGGAATTCGCCTGTTGACGAGGCATTTGGCTACCTTAAGAGAGTCATAGTTACTCCTGCCACTTGCTCCTCGTTTTACCACAGTCGCATCTACAAGCTTACTCTGGCCAGTTCACCAGAGCGATACGCCATTATTTGTTGACCTTAAGACTTTCACAGTACTCCTTCCGGGAGCTCCTCGAGTTTGCCGATGTAATTCGCCTTTTGACGAGTCATTTGGCAACCCTAAGAGAGTCATAGTTACTCCTGCCACTTGCTCCCCATTTTACCACAGTCACATCTACAAGCTTACTCTGGCTAGTTCACCAGAAGCGATACGCCATTATTTGTTGACCTTAAGGCTTTCCCAGTACTCCTTCCGGGAGCTCCTCGAGTTTGCCGATGGAATTCGCCTGTTGACGAGGCATTTGGCTACCTTAAGAGAGTCATAGTTACTCCTGCCACTTGCTCCTCGTTTTACCACAGTCGCATCTACAAGCTTACTCTGGCCAGTTCACCAGAAGCGATATGCCATTATTTGTTGTCCTTAAGACTTTCACAGTACTCCTGCCGGGAGCTCCTCGAGTTTGCCGTTGGAATTCTCCTGTTGACGAGGCATTTGGCAACCTTAAGAGAGTCATAGTTACTCCTGCCACTTGCTCCCCATTTTACCACAGTCACATCTACAAGCTTACTCTGGCTAGTTCACCAGAAGCGATACGCCATTATTTCTTGACCTTAAGACTTTCACAGTACTCCTGCTGGGAGCTCCTCGAGTTTGCCGTTGGAATTCGCCTGTTGACGAGGCATTTGGCTACCTTAAGAGAGTCATAGTTACTCCTGCCACTTGCTCCTCGTTTTACCACAGTCACATCTACAAGCTTACTCTGGCTAGTTCACCAGAAGCGATACGCCATTATTTGTTGATCTTAAGACTTTCACAGTACTCCTTCCGGGAGCTCCTCGAGTTTGCCGTTGGAATTCGCCTGTTGACGAGTCATTTGGCAACCTTAAGGGAGTCATAGTTACTCCTGCCACTTGCTCCCCATTTTACCACAGTCACATCTACAAGCTTAATCTGGCTAGTTCACCAGAAGCGATACGCCATTATTTGTTGACCTTAAGACTTTCACAGTACTCCTGCTGGGAGCTCCTCGAGTTTGCCGTTGGAATTCGCCTGTTGACGAGGCATTTGGCTACCTTAAGAGAGTCATAGCTACTCCTGCCACTTGCTCCTCGTTTTACCACAGTCGCATCTACAAGCTTACTCTGGCTAGTTCACCAGAAGCGATACGCCAATATTTGTGGATCTTAAGACTTTCACAGTACTCCTGCCGGGAGCTCCTCGAGTTTGCCGTTGGAATTCGCCTGTTGACGAGGCATTTGGCTACCTTAAGAGAGTCATAGTTACTCCTGCCACTTGCTCCCCATTTTACCACAGTCGCATCTACAAGCTTACTCTGGCTAGTTCACCAGAAGCGATACGCCATTATTTGTTGATCTTAAGACTTTCACAGTACTCCTTCCGGGAGCTCCTCGAGTTTGCCGTTGGAATTCGCCTGTTGACGAGTCATTTGGCAACCTTAAGGGAGTCATAGTTACTCCTGCCACTTGCTCCCCATTTTACCACAGTCACATCTACAAGCTTACTCTGGCTAGTTCACCAGAAGCGATACGCCATTATTTGTTGACCTTAAGACTTTCACAGTACTCCTGCTGGGAGCTCCTCGAGTTTGCCGTTGGAATTCGCCTGTTGACGAGGCATTTGGCTACCTTAAGAGAGTCATAGTTACTCCTGCCACTTGCTCCTCGCTTTACCACAGTCGCATCTACAAGCTTACTCTGGCTAGTTCACCAGAAGCGATACGCCATTATTTGTTGTCCTTAAGACTTTCACAGTACTCCTGCCGGGAGCTCCTCGAGTTTGCCGTTGGAATTCGCCTGTTGACGAGCCATTTGGCTACCTTAAGAGAGTCATAGTTACTCCTGCCACTTGCTCCTCGTTTTACCACAGTCGCATCTACAAGCTTACTCTGGCCAGTTCACCAGAAGCGATACGCCATTATTTGTTGACCTTAAGACTTTCACAGTACTCCTGCCGGGAGCTCCTCGAGTTTGCCGTTGGAATTCGCCTGTTGACGAGGCATTTGGCTACCTTAAGAGAGTCATAATTACTCCTGCCACTTGCTCCTCGTTTTACCACAGTCGCATCTACAAGCTTACTCTGGCCAGTTCACCTGAGCGATACGCCATTATTTGTTGACCTTAAGACTTTCACAGTACTCCTTCCGGGAGCTCCTCGAGTTTGCCGTTGGAATTCGCCTGTTGACGAGGCATTTGGCTACCTTAAGAGAGTCATAGTTACTCCTGCCACTTGTTCCTCGTTTTACCACAGTCGCATCTACAAGCTTACTCTGGCTAGTTCACCAGAAGCGATACGCCATTATTTGTTGATCTTAAGACTTTCACAGTACTCCTTACGGGAGCTCCTCGGGTTTGCCGATGTAATTCGCCTTTTGACGAGTTATTTGGCAACCCTAAGAGAGTCATAGTTACTCCTGCCACTTGCTCCCCATTTTACCACAGTCGCATCTACAAGCTTACTCTGGCCAGTTCACCAGAAGCGATACGCCATTATTTGTTGACCTTAAGACTTTCACAGTACTCCTTCCGGGAGCTCCTCGAGTTTGCCGTTGGAATTCGCCTGTTGACGAGGCATTTGGCTACCTTAAGAGAGTCATAGTTACTCCTGCCACTTGTTCCTCGTTTTACCACAGTCGCATCTACAAGCTTACTCTGGCTAGTTCACCAGAAGCGATACGCCATTATTTGTTGATCTTAAGACTTTCACAGTACTCCTTACGGGAGCTCCTCGGGTTTGCCGATGTAATTCGCCTTTTGACGAGTTATTTGGCAACCCTAAGAGAGTCATAGTTACTCCTGCCACTTGCTCCCCATTTTACCACAGTCGCATCTACAAGCTTACTCTGGCCAGTTCACCAGAAGCGATACGCCATTATTTGTTGACCTTAAGACTTTCACAGTACTCCTGCCGGGAGCTCCTCGAGTTTGCCGTTGGAATTCGCCTGTTGACGAGGCATTTGGCTACCTTAAGAGAGTCATAGTTACTCCTGCCACTTGCTCCTCGTTTTACCACAGTCGCATCTACAAGCTTACTCTGGCCAGTTCACCAGAGCGATACGCCATTATTTGTTGACCTTAAGACTTTCACGGTACTCCTTCCGGGAGCTCCTCGGGTTTGCCGATGTAATTCGCCTTTTGACGAGGCATTTGGCTACCTTAAGAGAGTCATAGTTACTCCTGCCACTTGTTCCTCGTTTTACCACAGTCGCATCTACAAGCTTACTCTGGCTAGTTCACCAGAAGCGATACGCCATTATTTGTTGATCTTAAGACTTTCACAGTACTCCTTACGGGAGCTCCTCGGGTTTGCCGATGTAATTCGCCTTTTGACGAGTTATTTGGCAACCCTAAGAGAGTCATAGTTACTCCTGCCACTTGCTCCCCATTTTACCACAGTCGCATCTACAAGCTTACTCTGGCCAGTTCACCAGAAGCGATACGCCATTATTTGTTGACCTTAAGACTTTCACAGTACTCCTTCCGGGAGCTCCTCGAGTTTGCCGTTGGAATTCGCCTGTTGACGAGGCATTTGGCTACCTTAAGAGAGTCATAGTTACTCCTGCCACTTGTTCCTCGTTTTACCACAGTCGCATCTACAAGCTTACTCTGGCTAGTTCACCAGAAGCGATACGCCATTATTTGTTGATCTTAAGACTTTCACAGTACTCCTTACGGGAGCTCCTCGGGTTTGCCGATGTAATTCGCCTTTTGACGAGTTATTTGGCAACCCTAAGAGAGTCATAGTTACTCCTGCCACTTGCTCCCCATTTTACCACAGTCGCATCTACAAGCTTACTCTGGCCAGTTCACCAGAAGCGATACGCCATTATTTGTTGACCTTAAGACTTTCACAGTACTCCTGCCGGGAGCTCCTCGAGTTTGCCGTTGGAATTCGCCTGTTGACGAGGCATTTGGCTACCTTAAGAGAGTCATAGTTACTCCTGCCACTTGCTCCTCGTTTTACCACAGTCGCATCTACAAGCTTACTCTGGCCAGTTCACCAGAGCGATACGCCATTATTTGTTGACCTTAAGACTTTCACGGTACTCCTTCCGGGAGCTCCTCGGGTTTGCCGATGTAATTCGCCTTTTGACGAGTCATTTGGCAACCCTAAGAGAGTCATAGTTACTCCTGCCACTTGCTCCCCATTTTACCACAGTCACATCTACAAGCTTACTCTGGCTAGTTCACCAGAAGCGATACGCCATTATTTGTTGACCTTAAGGCTTTCCCAGTACTCCTTCCGGGAGCTCCTCGAGTTTGCCGATGGAATTCGCCTGTTGACGAGGCATTTGGCTACCTTAAGAGAGTCATAGTTACTCCTGCCACTTGCTCCTCGTTTTACCACAGTCGCATCTACAAGCTTACTCTGGCCAGTTCACCAGAAGCGATATGCCATTATTTGTTGTCCTTAAGACTTTCACAGTACTCCTGCCGGGAGCTCCTCGAGTTTGCCGTTGGAATTCTCCTGTTGACGAGGCATTTGGCTACCTTAAGAGAGTCATAGTTACTCCTGCCACTTGCTCCCCATTTTACCACAGTCACATCTACAAGCTTACTCTGGCTAGTTCACCAGAAGCGATACGCCATTATTTCTTGACCTTAAGACTTTCACAGTACTCCTGCTGGGTTCTCCTCGAGTTTGCCGTTGGAATTCGCCTGTTGACGAGGCATTTGGCTACCTTAAGAGAGTCATAGTTACTCCTGCCACTTGCTCCTCGTTTTACCACAGTCACATCTACAAGCTTACTCTGGCTAGTTCACCAGAAGCGATACGCCATTATTTGTTGATCTTAAGACTTTCACAGTACTCCTTCCGGGAGCTCCTCGAGTTTGCCGTTGGAATTCGCCTGTTGACGAGTCATTTGGCAACCTTAAGGGAGTCATAGTTACTCCTGCCACTTGCTCCCCATTTTACCACAGTCACATCTACAAGCTTACTCTGGCTAGTTCACCAGAAGCGATACGCCATTATTTCTTGACCTTAAGACTTTCACAGTACTCCTGCTGGGAGCTCCTCGAGTTTGCCGTTGGAATTCGCCTGTTGACGAGGCATTTGGCTACCTTAAGAGAGTCATAGCTACTCCTGCCACTTGCTCCTCGTTTTACCACAGTCGCATCTACAAGCTTACTCTGGCTAGTTCACCAGAAGCGATACGCCAATATTTGTGGATCTTAAGACTTTCACAGTACTCCTGCCGGGAGCACCTCGAGTTTGCCGTTGGAATTCGCCTGTTGACGAGGCATTTGGCTACCTTAAGAGAGTCATAGTTACTCCTGCCACTTGCTCCTCGTTTTACCACAGTCGCATCTACAAGCTTACTCTGGCTAGTTCACCAGAAGCGATACGCCATTATTTGTTGATCTTAAGACTTTCACAGTACTCCTTCCGGGAGCTCCTCGAGTTTGCCGTTGGAATTCGACTGTTGACGAGTCATTTGGCAACCTTAAGGGAGTCATAGTTACTCCTGCCACTTGCTCCCCATTTTACCACAGTCACATCTACAAGCTTACTCTGGCTAGTTCACCAGAAGCGATACGCCATTATTTGTTGTCCTTAAGACTTTCACAGTACTCCTGCCGGGAGCTCCTCGAGTTTGCCGTTGGAATTCGCCTGTTGACGAGGCATTTGGCTACCTTAAGAGAGTCATAGTTACTCCTGCCACTTGCTCCTCGTTTTACCACAGTCGCATCTACAAGCTTACTCTGGCCAGTTCACCAGAGCGATACGCCATTATTTGTTGACCTTAAGGCTTTCACAGTACTCCTTCCGGGAGCTCCTCGGGTTTGCCGATGTAATTCGCCTTTTGACGAGTCATTTGGCAACCCTAAGAGAGTCATAGTTACTCCTGCCACTTGCTCCCCATTTTACCACAGTCACATCTACAAGCTTACTCTGGCTAGTTCACCAGAAGCGATACGCCATTTTTGTTGACCTTAAGGCTTTCACAGTACTCCTGCTGGGAGCTACTCGAGTTTGCCGTTGGAATTCGCCTGTTGACGAGGCATTTGGCTACCTTAAGAGAGTCATAGTTACTCCTGCCACTTGCTCCTCGTTTTACCACAGTCGCATCTACAAGCTTACTCTGGCCAGTTCACCAGAGCGATACGCCATTATTTGTTGACCTTAAGACTTTCACAGTACTCCTTCCGGGAGCTCCTCGAGTTTGCCGATGTAATTCGCCTTTTGACGAGTCATTTGGCAACCCTAAGAGAGTCATAGTTACTCCTGCCACTTGCTCCCCATTTTACCACAGTCACATCTACAAGCTTACTCTGGCTAGTTCACCAGAAGCGATACGCCATTATTTGTTGACCTTAAGGCTTTCCCAGTACTCCTTCCGGGAGCTCCTCGAGTTTGCCGATGGAATTCGCCTGTTGACGAGGCATTTGGCTACCTTAAGAGAGTCATAGTTACTCCTGCCACTTGCTCCTCGTTTTACCACAGTCGCATCTACAAGCTTACTCTGGCCAGTTCACCAGAAGCGATATGCCATTATTTGTTGTCCTTAAGACTTTCACAGTACTCCTGCCGGGAGCTCCTCGAGTTTGCCGTTGGAATTCTCCTGTTGACGAGGCATTTGGCAACCTTAAGAGAGTCATAGTTACTCCTGCCACTTGCTCCCCATTTTACCACAGTCACATCTACAAGCTTACTCTGGCTAGTTCACCAGAAGCGATACGCCATTATTTCTTGACCTTAAGACTTTCACAGTACTCCTGCTGGGAGCTCCTCGAGTTTGCCGTTGGAATTCGCCTGTTGACGAGGCATTTGGCTACCTTAAGAGAGTCATAGTTACTCCTGCCACTTGCTCCTCGTTTTACCACAGTCACATCTACAAGCTTACTCTGGCTAGTTCACCAGAAGCGATACGCCATTATTTGTTGATCTTAAGACTTTCACAGTACTCCTTCCGGGAGCTCCTCGAGTTTGCCGTTGGAATTCGCCTGTTGACGAGTCATTTGGCAACCTTAAGGGAGTCATAGTTACTCCTGCCACTTGCTCCCCATTTTACCACAGTCACATCTACAAGCTTAATCTGGCTAGTTCACCAGAAGCGATACGCCATTATTTGTTGACCTTAAGACTTTCACAGTACTCCTGCTGGGAGCTCCTCGAGTTTGCCGTTGGAATTCGCCTGTTGACGAGGCATTTGGCTACCTTAAGAGAGTCATAGCTACTCCTGCCACTTGCTCCTCGTTTTACCACAGTCGCATCTACAAGCTTACTCTGGCTAGTTCACCAGAAGCGATACGCCAATATTTGTGGATCTTAAGACTTTCACAGTACTCCTGCCGGGAGCTCCTCGAGTTTGCCGTTGGAATTCGCCTGTTGACGAGGCATTTGGCTACCTTAAGAGAGTCATAGTTACTCCTGCCACTTGCTCCCCATTTTACCACAGTCGCATCTACAAGCTTACTCTGGCTAGTTCACCAGAAGCGATACGCCATTATTTGTTGATCTTAAGACTTTCACAGTACTCCTTCCGGGAGCTCCTCGAGTTTGCCGTTGGAATTCGCCTGTTGACGAGTCATTTGGCAACCTTAAGGGAGTCATAGTTACTCCTGCCACTTGCTCCCCATTTTACCACAGTCACATCTACAAGCTTACTCTGGCTAGTTCACCAGAAGCGATACGCCATTATTTGTTGACCTTAAGACTTTCACAGTACTCCTGCTGGGAGCTCCTCGAGTTTGCCGTTGGAATTCGCCTGTTGACGAGGCATTTGGCATCTTAAGAGAGTCATAGTTACTCCTGCCACTTGCTCCTCGCTTTACCACAGTCGCATCTACAAGCTTACTCTGGCTAGTTCACCAGAAGCGATACGCCATTATTTGTTGTCCTTAAGACTTTCACAGTACTCCTGCCGGGAGCTCCTCGAGTTTGCCGTTGGAATTCGCCTGTTGACGAGCCATTTGGCTACCTTAAGAGAGTCATAGTTACTCCTGCCACTTGCTCCTCGTTTTACCACAGTCGCATCTACAAGCTTACTCTGGCCAGTTCACCAGAAGCGATACGCCATTATTTGTTGACCTTAAGACTTTCACAGTACTCCTGCCGGGAGCTCCTCGAGTTTGCCGTTGGAATTCGCCTGTTGACGAGGCATTTGGCTACCTTAAGAGAGTCATAATTACTCCTGCCACTTGCTCCTCGTTTTACCACAGTCGCATCTACAAGCTTACTCTGGCCAGTTCACCTGAGCGATACGCCATTATTTGTTGACCTTAAGACTTTCACAGTACTCCTTCCGGGAGCTCCTCGAGTTTGCCGTTGGAATTCGCCTGTTGACGAGGCATTTGGCTACCTTAAGAGAGTCATAGTTACTCCTGCCACTTGTTCCTCGTTTTACCACAGTCGCATCTACAAGCTTACTCTGGCTAGTTCACCAGAAGCGATACGCCATTATTTGTTGATCTTAAGACTTTCACAGTACTCCTTACGGGAGCTCCTCGGGTTTGCCGATGTAATTCGCCTTTTGACGAGTTATTTGGCAACCCTAAGAGAGTCATAGTTACTCCTGCCACTTGCTCCCCATTTTACCACAGTCGCATCTACAAGCTTACTCTGGCCAGTTCACCAGAAGCGATACGCCATTATTTGTTGACCTTAAGACTTTCACAGTACTCCTTCCGGGAGCTCCTCGAGTTTGCCGTTGGAATTCGCCTGTTGACGAGGCATTTGGCTACCTTAAGAGAGTCATAGTTACTCCTGCCACTTGTTCCTCGTTTTACCACAGTCGCATCTACAAGCTTACTCTGGCTAGTTCACCAGAAGCGATACGCCATTATTTGTTGATCTTAAGACTTTCACAGTACTCCTTACGGGAGCTCCTCGGGTTTGCCGATGTAATTCGCCTTTTGACGAGTTATTTGGCAACCCTAAGAGAGTCATAGTTACTCCTGCCACTTGCTCCCCATTTTACCACAGTCGCATCTACAAGCTTACTCTGGCCAGTTCACCAGAAGCGATACGCCATTATTTGTTGACCTTAAGACTTTCACAGTACTCCTGCCGGGAGCTCCTCGAGTTTGCCGTTGGAATTCGCCTGTTGACGAGGCATTTGGCTACCTTAAGAGAGTCATAGTTACTCCTGCCACTTGCTCCTCGTTTTACCACAGTCGCATCTACAAGCTTACTCTGGCCAGTTCACCAGAGCGATACGCCATTATTTGTTGACCTTAAGACTTTCACGGTACTCCTTCCGGGAGCTCCTCGGGTTTGCCGATGTAATTCGCCTTTTGACGAGGCATTTGGCTACCTTAAGAGAGTCATAGTTACTCCTGCCACTTGTTCCTCGTTTTACCACAGTCGCATCTACAAGCTTACTCTGGCTAGTTCACCAGAAGCGATACGCCATTATTTGTTGATCTTAAGACTTTCACAGTACTCCTTACGGGAGCTCCTCGGGTTTGCCGATGTAATTCGCCTTTTGACGAGTTATTTGGCAACCCTAAGAGAGTCATAGTTACTCCTGCCACTTGCTCCCCATTTTACCACAGTCGCATCTACAAGCTTACTCTGGCCAGTTCACCAGAAGCGATACGCCATTATTTGTTGACCTTAAGACTTTCACAGTACTCCTTCCGGGAGCTCCTCGAGTTTGCCGTTGGAATTCGCCTGTTGACGAGGCATTTGGCTACCTTAAGAGAGTCATAGTTACTCCTGCCACTTGTTCCTCGTTTTACCACAGTCGCATCTACAAGCTTACTCTGGCTAGTTCACCAGAAGCGATACGCCATTATTTGTTGATCTTAAGACTTTCACAGTACTCCTTACGGGAGCTCCTCGGGTTTGCCGATGTAATTCGCCTTTTGACGAGTTATTTGGCAACCCTAAGAGAGTCATAGTTACTCCTGCCACTTGCTCCCCATTTTACCACAGTCGCATCTACAAGCTTACTCTGGCCAGTTCACCAGAAGCGATACGCCATTATTTGTTGACCTTAAGACTTTCACAGTACTCCTGCCGGGAGCTCCTCGAGTTTGCCGTTGGAATTCGCCTGTTGACGAGGCATTTGGCTACCTTAAGAGAGTCATAGTTACTCCTGCCACTTGCTCCTCGTTTTACCACAGTCGCATCTACAAGCTTACTCTGGCCAGTTCACCAGAGCGATACGCCATTATTTGTTGACCTTAAGACTTTCACGGTACTCCTTCCGGGAGCTCCTCGGGTTTGCCGATGTAATTCGCCTTTTGACGAGTCATTTGGCAACCCTAAGAGAGTCATAGTTACTCCTGCCACTTGCTCCCCATTTTACCACAGTCACATCTACAAGCTTACTCTGGCTAGTTCACCAGAAGCGATACGCCATTATTTGTTGTCCTTAAGACTTTCGCAGTACTCCTGCCGGGAGCTCCTCGAGTTTGCCGTTGGAATTCGCCTGTTGACGAGGCATTTGGCTACCTTAAGAGAGTCATAGTTACTCCTGCCACTTGCTCCTCGTTTTACCACAGTCGCATCTACAAGCTTACTCTGGCCAGTTCACCAGAAGCGATACGCCATTATTTGTTGACCTTAAGACTTTCACAGTACTCCTGCCGGGAGCTCCTCGAGTTTGCCGTTGGAATTCGCCTGTTGACGAGGCATTTGGCAACCTTAAGAGAGTCATAGTTACTCCTGCCACTTGCTCCTCGTTTTACCACAGTCGCATCTACAAGCTTACTCTGGCTAGTTCACCAGAAGCGATACGCCATTATTTGTTGAACTTAAGACTTTCACAGTACTCCTGCCGGGAGCTCCTCGAGTTTGCCGTTGGAATTCGCCTGTTGACGAGGCATTTGGCTACCTTAAGAGAGTCATAGTTACTCCTGCCACTTGCTCCTCGTTTTACCACAGTCGCATCTACAAGCTTACTCTGGCTAGTTCACCAGAAGCGATACGCCATTATTTGTTGATCTTAAGACATTCACAGAACTCCTTCCGGGAGCTCCTCGGGTTTGCCGATGTAATTCGCCTTTTGACGAGTTATTTGGCAACCTTAAGGGAGTCATAGTTACTCCTGCCACTTGCTCCCCATTTTACCACAGTCACATCTACAAGCTTACTCTGGCTAGTTCACCAGAAGCGATACGCCATTATTTGTTGATCTTAAGACTTTCACAGTACTCCTTCCGGGAGCTCCTCGAGTTTGCCGTTGGAATTCGCCTGTTGACGAGTCATTTGGCAACCTTAAGGGAGTCATAGTTACTCCTGCCACTTGCTCCCCATTTTACCACAGTCACATCTACAAGCTTACTCTGGCTAGTTCACCAGAAGCGATACGCCATTATTTGTTGACCTTAAGACTTTCACAGTACTCCTGCTGGGAGCTCCTCGAGTTTGCCGTTGGAATTCGCCTGTTGACGAGGCATTTGGCTACCTTAAGAGAGTCATAGCTACTCCTGCCACTTGCTCCTCGTTTTACCACAGTCGCATCTACATGCTTACTCTGGCTAGTTCACCAGAAGCGATACGCCAATATTTGTTGATCTTAAGACTTTCACAGTACTCCTGCCGGGAGCTCCTCGAGTTTGCCGTTGGAATTCGCCTGTTGACGAGGCATTTGGCTACCTTAAGAGAGTCATAGTTACCCCTGCCACTTGCTCCTCGTTTTACCACAGTCGCATCTACAAGCTTACTCTGGCTAGTTCACCAGAGGCGATACGCCATTATTTGTTGATCTTAAGACTTTCACAGTACTCCTTCCGGGAGCTCCTCGAGTTTGCCGTTGGAATTCGCCTGTTGACGAGTCATTTGGCAACCTTAAGGGAGTCATAGTTACTCCTGCCACTTGCTCCCCATTTTACCACAGTCACATCTACAAGCTTACTCTGGCTAGTTCACCAGAAGCGATACGCCATTATTTGTTGACCTTAAGACTTTCACAGTACTCCTGCCGGGAGCTCCTCGAGTTTGCCGTTGGAATTCGCCTGTTGACGAGGCATTTGGCTACCTTAAGAGAGTCATAGTTACTCCTGCCACTTGCTCCTCGTTTTACCACAGTCGCATCTACAAGCTTACTCTGGCCAGTTCACCAGAGCGATACGCCATTATTTGTTGACCTTAAGACTTTCACAGTACTCCTTCCGGGAGCTCCTCGGGTTTGCCGATGTAATTCGCCTTTTGACGAGTCATTTGGCAACCCTAAGAGAGTCATAGTTACTCCTGCCACTTGCTCCCCATTTTACCACAGTCACATCTACAAGCTTACTCTGGCTAGTTCACCAGAAGCGATACGCCATTATTTGTTGACCTTAAGGCTTTCACAGTACTCCTGCTGGGAGCTACTCGAGTTTGCCGTTGGAATTCGCCTGTTGACGAGGCATTTGGCTACCTTAAGAGAGTCATAGTTACTCCTGCCACTTGCTCCTCGTTTTACCACAGTCGCATCTACAAGCTTACTCTGGCCAGTTCACCAGAGCGATACGCCATTATTTGTTGACCTTAAGACTTTCACAGTACTCCTTCCGGGAGCTCCTCGAGTTTGCCGATGTAATTCGCCTTTTGACGAGTCATTTGGCAACCCTAAGAGAGTCATAGTTACTCCTGCCACTTGCTCCCCATTTTACCACAGTCACATCTACAAGCTTACTCTGGCTAGTTCACCAGAAGCGATACGCCATTATTTGTTGACCTTAAGGCTTTCCCAGTACTCCTTCCGGGAGCTCCTCGAGTTTGCCGATGGAATTCGCCTGTTGACGAGGCATTTGGCTACCTTAAGAGAGTCATAGTTACTCCTGCCACTTGCTCCTCGTTTTACCACAGTCGCATCTACAAGCTTACTCTGGCCAGTTCACCAGAAGCGATATGCCATTATTTGTTGTCCTTAAGACTTTCACAGTACTCCTGCCGGGAGCTCCTCGAGTTTGCCGTTGGAATTCTCCTGTTGACGAGGCATTTGGCAACCTTAAGAGAGTCATAGTTACTCCTGCCACTTGCTCCCCATTTTACCACAGTCACATCTACAAGCTTACTCTGGCTAGTTCACCAGAAGCGATACGCCATTATTTCTTGACCTTAAGACTTTCACAGTACTCCTGCTGGGAGCTCCTCGAGTTTGCCGTTGGAATTCGCCTGTTGACGAGGCATTTGGCTACCTTAAGAGAGTCATAGTTACTCCTGCCACTTGCTCCTCGTTTTACCACAGTCACATCTACAAGCTTACTCTGGCTAGTTCACCAGAAGCGATACGCCATTATTTGTTGATCTTAAGACTTTCACAGTACTCCTTCCGGGAGCTCCTCGAGTTTGCCGTTGGAATTCGCCTGTTGACGAGTCATTTGGCAACCTTAAGGGAGTCATAGTTACTCCTGCCACTTGCTCCCCATTTTACCACAGTCACATCTACAAGCTTACTCTGGCTAGTTCACCAGAAGCGATACGCCATTATTTGTTGACCTTAAGACTTTCACAGTACTCCTGCTGGGAGCTCCTCGAGTTTGCCGTTGGAATTCGCCTGTTGACGAGGCATTTGGCTACCTTAAGAGAGTCATAGCTACTCCTGCCACTTGCTCCTCGTTTTACCACAGTCGCATCTACAAGCTTACTCTGGCTAGTTCACCAGAAGCGATACGCCAATATTTGTGGATCTTAAGACTTTCACAGTACTCCTGCCGGGAGCTCCTCGAGTTTGCCGTTGGAATTCGCCTGTTGACGAGGCATTTGGCTACCTTAAGAGAGTCATAGTTACTCCTGCCACTTGCTCCTCGTTTTACCACAGTCGCATCTACAAGCTTACTCTGGCTAGTTCACCAGAAGCGATACGCCATTATTTGTTGATCTTAAGACTTTCACAGTACTCCTTCCGGGAGCTCCTCGAGTTTGCCGTTGGAATTCGCCTGTTGACGAGTCATTTGGCAACCTTAAGGGAGTCATAGTTACTCCTGCCACTTGCTCCCCATTTTACCACAGTCACATCTACAAGCTTACTCTGGCTAGTTCACCAGAAGCGATACGCCATTATTTGTTGACCTTAAGACTTTCACAGTACTCCTGCTGGGAGCTCCTCGAGTTTGCCGTTGGAATTCGCCTGTTGACGAGGCATTTGGCTACCTTAAGAGAGTCATGGTTACTCCTGCCACTTGCTCCTCGCTTTACCACAGTCGCATCTACAAGCTTACTCTGGCTAGTTCACCAGAAGCGATACGCCATTATTTGTTGTCCTTAAGACTTTCACAGTACTCCTGCCGGGAGCTCCTCGAGTTTGCCGTTGGAATTCGCCTGTTGACGAGCCATTCGGCTACCTTAAGAGAGTCATAGTTACTCCTGCCACTTGCTCCTCGTTTTACCACAGTCGCATCTACAAGCTTACTCTGGCCAGTTCACCAGAAGCGATACGCCATTATTTGTTGACCTTAAGACTTTCACAGTACTCCTGCCGGGAGCTCCTCGAGTTTGCCGTTGGAATTCGCCTGTTGACGAGGCATTTGGCTACCTTAAGAGAGTCATAATTACTCCTGCCACTTGCTCCTCGTTTTACCGCAGTCGCATCTACAAGCTTACTCTGGCCAGTTCACCTGAGCGATACGCCATTATTTGTTGACCTTAAGACTTTCACAGTACTCCTTCCGGGAGCTCCTCGGGTTTGCCGATGTAATTCGCCTTTTGACGAGTTATTTGGCAACCCTAAGAGAGTCATAGTTACTCCTGCCACTTGCTCCCCATTTTACCACAGTCGCATCTACAAGCTTACTCTGGCCAGTTCACCAGAAGCGATACGCCATTATTTGTTGACCTTAAGACTTTCACAGTACTCCTGCCGGGAGCTCCTCGAGTTTGCCGTTGGAATTCGCCTGTTGACGAGGCATTTGGCTACCTTAAGAGAGTCATAGTTACTCCTGCCACTTGCTCCTCGTTTTACCACAGTCGCATCTACAAGCTTACTCTGGCCAGTTCACCAGAGCGATACGCCATTATATGTTGACCTTAAGACTTTCACAGTACTCCTTCCGGGAGCTCCTCGGGTTTGCCGATGTAATTCGCCTTTTGACGAGTCATTTGGCAACCCTAAGAGAGTCATAGTTACTCCTGCCACTTGCTCCCCATTTTACCACAGTCACATCTACAAGCTTACTCTGGCTAGTTCACCAGAAGCGATACGCCATTATTTGTTGACGTTAAGGCTTTCACAGTACTCCTGCTGGGAGCTACTCGAGTTTGCCGTTGGAATTCGCCTGTTGACGAGGCATTTGGCTACCTTAAGAGAGTCATAGTTACTCCTGCCACTTGCACCTCGTTTTACCACAGTCGCATCTACAAGCTTACTCTGGCCAGTTCACCAGAGCGATACGCCATTATTTGTTGACCTTAAGACTTTCACGGTACTCCTTCCGGGAGCTCCTCGGGTTTGCCGATGTAATTCGCCTTTTGACGAGTCATTTGGCAACCCTAAGAGAGTCATAGTTACTCCTGCCACTTGCTCCCCATTTTACCACAGTCACATCTACAAGCTTACTCTGGCTAGTTCACCAGAAGCGATACGCCATTATTTGTTGTCCTTAAGACTTTCGCAGTACTCCTGCCGGGAGCTCCTCGAGTTTGCCGTTGGAATTCGCCTGTTGACGAGGCATTTGGCTACCTTAAGAGAGTCATAGTTACTCCTGCCACTTGCTCCTCGTTTTACCACAGTCGCATCTACAAGCTTACTCTGGCCAGTTCACCAGAAGCGATACGCCATTATTTGTTGACCTTAAGACTTTCACAGTACTCCTGCCGGGAGCTCCTCGAGTTTGCCGTTGGAATTCGCCTGTTGACGAGGCATTTGGCTACCTTAAGAGAGTCATAGTTACTCCTGCCACTTGCTCCTCGTTTTACCACAGTCGCATCTACAAGCTTACTCTGGCTAGTTCACCAGAAGCGATACGCCATTATTTGTTGAACTTAAGACTTTCACAGTACTCCTGCCGGGAGCTCCTCGAGTTTGCCGTTGGAATTCGCCTGTTGACGAGGCATTTGGCTACCTTAAGAGAGTCATAGTTACTCCTGCCACTTGCTCCTCGTTTTACCACAGTCGCATCTACAAGCTTACTCTGGCTAGTTCACCAGAAGCGATACGCCATTATTTGTTGATCTTAAGACATTCACAGAACTCCTTCCGGGAGCTCCTCGGGTTTGCCGATGTAATTCGCCTTTTGACGAGTTATTTGGCAACCCTAACAGAGTCATAGTTACTCCTGCCACTTGCTCCCCATTTTACCACAGTCGCATCTACAAGCTTACTCTGGCCAGTTCACCAGAGCGATACGCCATTATTTGTTGATCTTAAGACTTTCACAGTACTCCTTCCGGGAGCTCCTCGAGTTTGCCGATGTAATTCGCCTTTTGACGAGTTATTTGGCAACCCTAAGAGAGTCATAGTTACTCCTGCCACTTGCTCCCCATTTTACCACAGTCGCATCTACAAGCTTACTCTGGCCAGTTCACCAGAAGCGATACGCCATTATTTGTTGACCTTAAGACTTTCACAGTACTCCTGCCGGGAGCTCCTCGAGTTTGCCGTTGGAATTCGCCTGTTGACGAGGCATTTGGCTACCTTAAGAGAGTCATAGTTACTCCTGCCACTTGCTCCTCGTTTTACCACAGTCGCATCTACAAGCTTACTCTGGCTAGTTCACCAGAAGCGATACGCCATTATTTGTTGATCTTAAGACTTTCACAGTACTCCTGCCGGGAGCTCCTCGAGTTTGCCGTTGGAATTCGCCTGTTGACGAGGCATTTGGCTACCTTAAGAGAGTCATAGTTACTCCTGCCAATTGCTCCTCGTTTTACCACAGTCGCATCTACAAGCTTACTCTGGCTAGTTCACCAGAAGCGATACGCCATTATTTGTTGATCTTAAGACTTTCACAGTACTCCTGCCGGGAGCTCCTCGAGTTTGCCGTTGGAATTCGCCTGTTGACGAGGCATTTGGCTACCTTAAGAGAGTCATAGTTACTCCTGCCACTTGCTCCTCGTTTTACCACAGTCGCATCTACAAGCTTACTCTGGCCAGTTCACCAGAGCGATACGCCATTATTTGTTGACCTTAAGACTTTCACAGTACTCCTTCCGGGAGCTCCTCGGGTTTGCCGATGTAATTCGCCTTTTGACGAGTCATTTGGCACCCCTAAGAGAGTCATAGTTACTCCTGCCACTTGCTCCCCATTTTACCACAGTCACATCTACAAGCTTACTCTGGCTAGTTCACCAGAAGCGATACGCCATTATTTGTTGACCTTAAGGCTTTCACAGTACTCCTGCTGGGAGCTACTCGAGTTTGCCGTTGGAATTCGCCTGTTGACGAGGCATTTGGCTACCTTAAGAGAGTCATAGTTACTCCTGCCACTTGCTCCTCGTTTTACCACAGTCGCATCTACAAGCTTACTCTGGCCAGTTCACCAGAGCGATACGCCATTATTTGTTGACCTTAAGACTTTCACAGTACTCCTTCCGGGAGCTCCTCGAGTTTGCCGATGTAATTCGCCTTTTGACGAGTCATTTGGCAACCCTAAGAGAGTCATAGTTACTCCTGCCACTTGCTCCCCATTTTACCACAGTCACATCTACAAGCTTACTCTGGCTAGTTCACCAGAAGCGATACGCCATTATTTGTTGACCTTAAGGCTTTCCCAGTACTCCTTCCGGGAGCTCCTCGAGTTTGCCGATGGAATTCGCCTGTTGACGAGGCATTTGGCTACCTTAAGAGAGTCATAGTTACTCCTGCCACTTGCTCCTCGTTTAACCACAGTCGCATCTACAAGCTTACTCTGGCCAGTTCACCAGAAGCGATATGCCATTATTTGTTGTCCTTAAGACTTTCACAGTACTCCTGCCGGGAGCTGCTAGAGTTTGCCGTTGGAATTCTCCTGTTGACGAGGCATTTGGCTACCTTAAGAGAGTCATAGTTACTCCTGCCACTTGCTCCCCATTTTACCACAGTCACATCTACAAGCTTACTCTGGCTAGTTCACCAGAAGCGATACGCCATTATTTGTTGACCTTAAGGCTTTCCCAGTACTCCTTCCGGGAGCTCCTCGAGTTTGCCGATGTAATTCGCCTTTTGACGAGTCATTTGGCAACCCTAAGAGAGTCATAGTTACTCCTGCCACTTGCTCCCCATTTTACCACAGTCACATCTACAAGCTTACTCTGGCTAGTTCACCAGAAGCGATACGCCATTATTTGTTGATCTTAAGACTTTCACAGTACTCCTGCCGGGAGCTCCTCGAGTTTGCCGTTGGAATTCGCCTGTTGACGAGGCATTTGGCTACCTTAAGAGAGTCATAGTTACTCCTGCCACTTGCTCCTCGTTTTACCACAGTCGCATCTACAAGCTTACTCTGGCCAGTTCACCAGAGCGATACGCCATTATTTGTTGACCTTAAGACTTTCACAGTACTCCTTCCGGGAGCTCCTCGGGTTTGCCGATGTAATTCGCCTTTTGACGAGTCATTTGGCAACCCTAAGAGAGTCATAGTTACTCCTGCCACTTGCTCCCCATTTTACCACAGTCACATCTACAAGCTTACTCTGGCTAGTTCACCAGAAGCGATACGCCATTATTTGTTGACCTTAAGGCTTTCACAGTACTCCTGCTGGGAGCTACTCGAGTTTGCCGTTGGAATTCGCCTGTTGACGACGCATTTGGCTACCTTAAGAGAGTCATAGTTACTCCTGCCACTTGCTCCTCGTTTTACCACAGTCGCATCTACAAGCTTACTCTGGCCAGTTCACCAGAGCGATACGCCATTATTTGTTGACCTTAAGACTTTCACAGTACTCCTTCCGGGAGCTCCTCGAGTTTGCCGATGTAATTCGCCTTTTGACGAGTCATTTGGCAACCCTAAGAGAGTCATAGTTACTCCTGCCACTTGCTCCCCATTTTACCACAGTCACATCTACAAGCTTACTCTGGCTAGTTCACCAGAAGCGATACGCCATTATTTGTTGACCTTAAGGCTTTCCCAGTACTCCTTCCGGGAGCTCCTCGAGTTTGCCGATGGAATTCGCCTGTTGACGAGGCATTTGGCTACCTTAAGAGAGTCATAGTTACTCCTGCCACTTGCTCCTCGTTTAACCACAGTCGCATCTACAAGCTTACTCTGGCCAGTTCACCAGAAGCGATATGCCATTATTTGTTGTCCTTAAGACTTTCACAGTACTCCTGCCGGGAGCTGCTAGAGTTTGCCGTTGGAATTCTCCTGTTGACGAGGCATTTGGCTACCTTAAGAGAGTCATAGTTACTCCTGCCACTTGCTCCCCATTTTACCACAGTCACATCTACAAGCTTACTCTGGCTAGTTCACCAGAAGCGATACGCCATTATTTGTTGACCTTAAGGCTTTCCCAGTACTCCTTCCGGGAGCTCCTCGAGTTTGCCGATGTAATTCGCCTTTTGACGAGTCATTTGGCAACCCTAAGAGAGTCATAGTTACTCCTGCCACTTGCTCCCCATTTTACCACAGTCACATCTACAAGCTTACTCTGGCTAGTTCACCAGAAGCGATACGCCATTATTTGTTGATCTTAAGACTTTCACAGTACTCCTGCCGGGAGCTCCTCGAGTTTGCCGTTGGAATTCGCCTGTTGACGAGGCATTTGGCTACCTTAAGAGAGTCATAGTTACTCCTGCCACTTGCTCCTCGTTTTACCACAGTCGCATCTACAAGCTTACTCTGGCCAGTTCACCAGAGCGATACGCCATTATTTGTTGACCTTAAGACTTTCACAGTACTCCTTCCGGGAGCTCCTCGGGTTTGCCGATGTAATTCGCCTTTTGACGAGTCATTTGGCAACCCTAAGAGAGTCATAGTTACTCCTGCCACTTGCTCCCCATTTTACCACAGTCACATCTACAAGCTTACTCTGGCTAGTTCACCAGAAGCGATACGCCATTATTTGTTGACCTTAAGGCTTTCACAGTACTCCTGCTGGGAGCTACTCGAGTTTGCCGTTGGAATTCGCCTGTTGACGAGGCATTTGGCTACCTTAAGAGAGTCATAGTTACTCCTGCCACTTGCTCCTCGTTTTACCACAGTCGCATCTACAAGCTTACTCTGGCCAGTTCACCAGAGCGATACGCCATTATTTGTTGACCTTAAGACTTTCACAGTACTCCTTCCGGGAGCTCCTCGAGTTTGCCGATGTAATTCGCCTTTTGACGAGTCATTTGGCAACCCTAAGAGAGTCATAGTTACTCCTGCCACTTGCTCCCCATTTTACCACAGTCACATCTACAAGCTTACTCTGGCTAGTTCACCAGAAGCGATACGCCATTATTTGTTGACCTTAAGGCTTTCCCAGTACTCCTTCCGGGAGCTCCTCGAGTTTGCCGATGGAATTCGCCTGTTGACGAGGCATTTGGCTACCTTAAGAGAGTCATAGTTACTCCTGCCACTTGCTCCTCGTTTAACCACAGTCGCATCTACAAGCTTACTCTGGCCAGTTCACCAGAAGCGATATGCCATTATTTGTTGTCCTTAAGACTTTCACAGTACTCCTGCCGGGAGCTGCTAGAGTTTGCCGTTGGAATTCTCCTGTTGACGAGGCATTTGGCTACCTTAAGAGAGTCATAGTTACTCCTGCCACTTGCTCCCCATTTTACCACAGTCACATCTACAAGCTTACTCTGGCTAGTTCACCAGAAGCGATACGCCATTATTTGTTGACCTTAAGGCTTTCCCAGTACTCCTTCCGGGAGCTCCTCGAGTTTGCCGATGTAATTCGCCTTTTGACGAGTCATTTGGCAACCCTAAGAGAGTCATAGTTACTCCTGCCACTTGCTCCCCATTTTACCACAGTCACATCTACAAGCTTACTCTGGCTAGTTCACCAGAAGCGATACGCCATTATTTGTTGATCTTAAGACTTTCACAGTACTCCTGCCGGGAGCTCCTCGAGTTTGCCGTTGGAATTCGCCTGTTGACGAGGCATTTGGCTACCTTAAGAGAGTCATAGTTACTCCTGCCACTTGCTCCTCGTTTTACCACAGTCGCATCTACAAGCTTACTCTGGCCAGTTCACCAGAGCGATACGCCATTATTTGTTGACCTTAAGACTTTCACAGTACTCCTTCCGGGAGCTCCTCGGGTTTGCCGATGTAATTCGCCTTTTGACGAGTCATTTGGCAACCCTAAGAGAGTCATAGTTACTCCTGCCACTTGCTCCCCATTTTACCACAGTCACATCTACAAGCTTACTCTGGCTAGTTCACCAGAAGCGATACGCCATTATTTGTTGACCTTAAGGCTTTCACAGTACTCCTGCTGGGAGCTACTCGAGTTTGCCGTTGGAATTCGCCTGTTGACGAGGCATTTGGCTACCTTAAGAGAGTCATAGTTACTCCTGCCACTTGCTCCTCGTTTTACCACAGTCGCATCTACAAGCTTACTCTGGCCAGTTCACCAGAGCGATACGCCATTATTTGTTGACCTTAAGACTTTCACAGTACTCCTTCCGGGAGCTCCTCGAGTTTGCCGATGTAATTCGCCTTTTGACGAGTCATTTGGCAACCCTAAGAGAGTCATAGTTACTCCTGCCACTTGCTCCCCATTTTACCACAGTCACATCTACAAGCTTACTCTGGCTAGTTCACCAGAAGCGATACGCCATTATTTGTTGACCTTAAGGCTTTCCCAGTACTCCTTCCGGGAGCTCCTCGGGTTTGCCGATGTAATTCGCCTTTTGACGAGTCATTTGGCAACCCTAAGAGAGTCATAGTTACTCCTGCCACTTGCTCCCCATTTTACCACAGTCACATCTACAAGCTTACTCTGGCTAGTTCACCAGAAGCGATACGCCATTATTTGTTGTCCTTAAGACTTTCGCAGTACTCCTGCCGGGAGCTCCTCGAGTTTGCCGTTGGAATTCGCCTGTTGACGAGGCATTTGGCTACCTTAAGAGAGTCATAGTTACTCCTGCCACTTGCTCCTCGTTTTACCACAGTCGCATCTACAAGCTTACTCTGGCCAGTTCACCAGAGCGATACGCCATTATTTGTTGACCTTAAGACTTTCACAGTACTCCTTCCGGGAGCTCCTCGGGTTTGCCGATGTAATTCGCCTTTTGACGAGTCATTTGGCAACCCTAAGAGAGTCATAGTTACTCCTGCCACTTGCTCCCCATTTTACCACAGTCACATCTACAAGCTTACTCTGGCTAGTTCACCAGAAGCGATACGCCATTATTTGTTGACGTTAAGGCTTTCACAGTACTCCTGCTGGGAGCTACTCGAGTTTGCCGTTGGAATTCGCCTGTTGACGAGGCATTTGGCTACCTTAAGAGAGTCATAGTTACTCCTGCCACTTGCACCTCGTTTTACCACAGTCGCATCTACAAGCTTACTCTGGCCAGTTCACCAGAGCGATACGCCATTATTTGTTGACCTTAAGACTTTCACGGTACTCCTTCCGGGAGCTCCTCGGGTTTGCCGATGTAATTCGCCTTTTGACGAGTCATTTGGCAACCCTAAGAGAGTCATAGTTACTCCTGCCACTTGCTCCCCATTTTACCACAGTCACATCTACAAGCTTACTCTGGCTAGTTCACCAGAAGCGATACGCCATTATTTGTTGTCCTTAAGACTTTCACAGTACTCCTGCCGGGAGCTCCTCGAGTTTGCCGTTCGAATTCGCCTGTTGACGAGGCATTTGGCTGCCTTAAGAGAGTCATAGTTACTCCTGCCACTTGCTCCTCGTTTTACCACAGTCGCATCTACAAGCTTACTCTGGCCAGTTCACCAGAAGCGATACGCCATTATTTGTTGACCTTAAGACTTTCACAGTACTCCTGCCGGGAGCTCCTCGAGTTTGCCGTTGGAATTCGCCTGTTGACGAGGCATTTGGCTACCTTAAGAGAGTCATAGTTACTCCTGCCACTTGCTCCTCGTTTTACCACAGTCGCATCTACAAGCTTACTCTGGCTAGTTCACCAGAAGCGATACGCCATTATTTGTTGAACTTAAGACTTTCACAGTACTCCTGCCGGGAGCTCCTCGAGTTTGCCGTTGGAATTCGCCTGTTGACGAGGCATTTGGCTACCTTAAGAGAGTCATAGTTACTCCTGCCACTTGCTCCTCGTTTTACCACAGTCGCATCTACAAGCTTACTCTGGCTAGTTCACCAGAAGCGATACGCCATTATTTGTTGATCTTAAGACATTCACAGAACTCCTTCCGGGAGCTCCTCGGGTTTGCCGATGTAATTCGCCTTTTGACGAGTTATTTGGCAACCCTAACAGAGTCATAGTTACTCCTGCCACTTGCTCCCCATTTTACCACAGTCGCATCTACAAGCTTACTCTGGCCAGTTCACCAGAGCGATACGCCATTATTTGTTGATCTTAAGACTTTCACAGTACTCCTTCCGGGAGCTCCTCGAGTTTGCCGATGTAATTCGCCTTTTGACGAGTTATTTGGCAACCCTAAGAGAGTCATAGTTACTCCTGCCACTTGCTCCCCATTTTACCACAGTCGCATCTACAAGCTTACTCTGGCCAGTTCACCAGAAGCGATACGCCATTATTTGTTGACCTTAAGACTTTCACAGTACTCCTGCCGGGAGCTCCTCGAGTTTGCCGTTGGAATTCGCCTGTTGACGAGGCATTTGGCTACCTTAAGAGAGTCATAGTTACTCCTGCCACTTGCTCCTCGTTTTACCACAGTCGCATCTACAAGCTTACTCTGGCTAGTTCACCAGAAGCGATACGCCATTATTTGTTGATCTTAAGACTTTCACAGTACTCCTGCCGGGAGCTCCTCGAGTTTGCCGTTGGAATTCGCCTGTTGACGAGGCATTTGGCTACCTTAAGAGAGTCATAGTTACTCCTGCCAATTGCTCCTCGTTTTACCACAGTCGCATCTACAAGCTTACTCTGGCTAGTTCACCAGAAGCGATACGCCATTATTTGTTGATCTTAAGACTTTCACAGTACTCCTGCTGGGAGCTCCTCGAGTTTGCCGTTGGAATTCGCCTGTTGACGAGGCATTTGGCTACCTTAAGAGAGTCATAGTTACTCCTGCCACTTGCTCCTCGTTTTACCACAGTCGCATCTACAAGCTTACTCTGGCCAGTTCACCAGAGCGATACGCCATTATTTGTTGACCTTAAGACTTTCACAGTACTCCTTCCGGGAGCTCCTCGGGTTTGCCGATGTAATTCGCCTTTTGACGAGTCATTTGGCAACCCTAAGAGAGTCATAGTTACTCCTGCCACTTGCTCCCCATTTTACCACAGTCACATCTACAAGCTTACTCTGGCTAGTTCACCAGAAGCGATACGCCATTATTTGTTGACCTTAAGGCTTTCACAGTACTCCTGCTGGGAGCTACTCGAGTTTGCCGTTGGAATTCGCCTGTTGACGAGGCATTTGGCTACCTTAAGAGAGTCATAGTTACTCCTGCCACTTGCTCCTCGTTTTACCACAGTCGCATCTACAAGCTTACTCTGGCCAGTTCACCAGAGCGATACGCCATTATTTGTTGACCTTAAGACTTTCACAGTACTCCTTCCGGGAGCTCCTCGAGTTTGCCGATGTAATTCGCCTTTTGACGAGTCATTTGGCAACCCTAAGAGAGTCATAGTTACTCCTGCCACTTGCTCCCCATTTTACCACAGTCACATCTACAAGCTTACTCTGGCTAGTTCACCAGAAGCGATACGCCATTATTTGTTGACCTTAAGGCTTTCCCAGTACTCCTTCCGGGAGCTCCTCGAGTTTGCCGATGGAATTCGCCTGTTGACGAGGCATTTGGCTACCTTAAGAGAGTCATAGTTACTCCTGCCACTTGCTCCTCGTTTAACCACAGTCGCATCTACAAGCTTACTCTGGCCAGTTCACCAGAAGCGATATGCCATTATTTGTTGTCCTTAAGACTTTCACAGTACTCCTGCCGGGAGCTGCTAGAGTTTGCCGTTGGAATTCTCCTGTTGACGAGGCATTTGGCTACCTTAAGAGAGTCATAGTTACTCCTGCCACTTGCTCCCCATTTTACCACAGTCACATCTACAAGCTTACTCTGGCTAGTTCACCAGAAGCGATACGCCATTATTTGTTGACCTTAAGGCTTTCCCAGTACTCCTTCCGGGAGCTCCTCGAGTTTGCCGATGTAATTCGCCTTTTGACGAGTCATTTGGCAACCCTAAGAGAGTCATAGTTACTCCTGCCACTTGCTCCCCATTTTACCACAGTCACATCTACAAGCTTACTCTGGCTAGTTCACCAGAAGCGATACGCCATTATTTGTTGATCTTAAGACTTTCACAGTACTCCTGCCGGGAGCTCCTCGAGTTTGCCGTTGGAATTCGCCTGTTGACGAGGCATTTGGCTACCTTAAGAGAGTCATAGTTACTCCTGCCACTTGCTCCTCGTTTTACCACAGTCGCATCTACAAGCTTACTCTGGCCAGTTCACCAGAGCGATACGCCATTATTTGTTGACCTTAAGACTTTCACAGTACTCCTTCCGGGAGCTCCTCGGGTTTGCCGATGTAATTCGCCTTTTGACGAGTCATTTGGCAACCCTAAGAGAGTCATAGTTACTCCTGCCACTTGCTCCCCATTTTACCACAGTCACATCTACAAGCTTACTCTGGCTAGTTCACCAGAAGCGATACGCCATTATTTGTTGACCTTAAGGCTTTCACAGTACTCCTGCTGGGAGCTACTCGAGTTTGCCGTTTGAATTCGCCTGTTGACGAGGCATTTGGCTACCTTAAGAGAGTCATAGTTACTCCTGCCACTTGCTCCTCGTTTTACCACAGTCGCATCTACAAGCTTACTCTGGCCAGTTCACCAGAGCGATACGCCATTATTTGTTGACCTTAAGACTTTCACAGTACTCCTTCCGGGAGCTCCTCGAGTTTGCCGATGTAATTCGCCTTTTGACGAGTCATTTGGCAACCCTAAGAGAGTCATAGTTACTCCTGCCACTTGCTCCCCATTTTACCACAGTCACATCTACAAGCTTACTCTGGCTAGTTCACCAGAAGCGATACGCCATTATTTGTTGATCTTAAGACATTCACAGAACTCCTTCCGGGAGCTCCTCGGGTTTGCCGATGTAATTCGCCTTTTGACGAGTTATTTGGCAACCCTAACAGAGTCATAGTTACTCCTGCCACTTGCTCCCCATTTTACCACAGTCGCATCTACAAGCTTACTCTGGCCAGTTCACCAGAGCGATACGCCATTATTTGTTGATCTTAAGACTTTCACAGTACTCCTTCCGGGAGCTCCTCGAGTTTGCCGATGTAATTCGCCTTTTGACGAGTTATTTGGCAACCCTAAGAGAGTCATAGTTACTCCTGCCACTTGCTCCCCATTTTACCACAGTCGCATCTACAAGCTTACTCTGGCCAGTTCACCAGAAGCGATACGCCATTATTTGTTGACCTTAAGACTTTCACAGTACTCCTGCCGGGAGCTCCTCGAGTTTGCCGTTGGAATTCGCCTGTTGACGAGGCATTTGGCTACCTTAAGAGAGTCATAGTTACTCCTGCCACTTGCTCCTCGTTTTACCACAGTCGCATCTACAAGCTTACTCTGGCTAGTTCACCAGAAGCGATACGCCATTATTTGTTGATCTTAAGACTTTCACAGTACTCCTGCCGGGAGCTCCTCGAGTTTGCCGTTGGAATTCGCCTGTTGACGAGGCATTTGGCTACCTTAAGAGAGTCATAGTTACTCCTGCCAATTGCTCCTCGTTTTACCACAGTCGCATCTACAAGCTTACTCTGGCTAGTTCACCAGAAGCGATACGCCATTATTTGTTGATCTTAAGACTTTCACAGTACTCCTGCTGGGAGCTCCTCGAGTTTGCCGTTGGAATTCGCCTGTTGACGAGGCATTTGGCTACCTTAAGAGAGTCATAGTTACTCCTGCCACTTGCTCCTCGTTTTACCACAGTCGCATCTACAAGCTTACTCTGGCCAGTTCACCAGAGCGATACGCCATTATTTGTTGACCTTAAGACTTTCACAGTACTCCTTCCGGGAGCTCCTCGGGTTTGCCGATGTAATTCGCCTTTTGACGAGTCATTTGGCAACCCTAAGAGAGTCATAGTTACTCCTGCCACTTGCTCCCCATTTTACCACAGTCACATCTACAAGCTTACTCTGGCTAGTTCACCAGAAGCGATACGCCATTATTTGTTGACCTTAAGGCTTTCACAGTACTCCTGCTGGGAGCTACTCGAGTTTGCCGTTGGAATTCGCCTGTTGACGAGGCATTTGGCTACCTTAAGAGAGTCATAGTTACTCCTGCCACTTGCTCCTCGTTTTACCACAGTCGCATCTACAAGCTTACTCTGGCCAGTTCACCAGAGCGATACGCCATTATTTGTTGACCTTAAGACTTTCACAGTACTCCTTCCGGGAGCTCCTCGAGTTTGCCGATGTAATTCGCCTTTTGACGAGTCATTTGGCAACCCTAAGAGAGTCATAGTTACTCCTGCCACTTGCTCCCCATTTTACCACAGTCACATCTACAAGCTTACTCTGGCTAGTTCACCAGAAGCGATACGCCATTATTTGTTGACCTTAAGGCTTTCCCAGTACTCCTTCCGGGAGCTCCTCGAGTTTGCCGATGGAATTCGCCTGTTGACGAGGCATTTGGCTACCTTAAGAGAGTCATAGTTACTCCTGCCACTTGCTCCTCGTTTAACCACAGTCGCATCTACAAGCTTACTCTGGCCAGTTCACCAGAAGCGATATGCCATTATTTGTTGTCCTTAAGACTTTCACAGTACTCCTGCCGGGAGCTGCTAGAGTTTGCCGTTGGAATTCTCCTGTTGACGAGGCATTTGGCTACCTTAAGAGAGTCATAGTTACTCCTGCCACTTGCTCCCCATTTTACCACAGTCACATCTACAAGCTTACTCTGGCTAGTTCACCAGAAGCGATACGCCATTATTTGTTGACCTTAAGGCTTTCCCAGTACTCCTTCCGGGAGCTCCTCGAGTTTGCCGATGTAATTCGCCTTTTGACGAGTCATTTGGCAACCCTAAGAGAGTCATAGTTACTCCTGCCACTTGCTCCCCATTTTACCACAGTCACATCTACAAGCTTACTCTGGCTAGTTCACCAGAAGCGATACGCCATTATTTGTTGATCTTAAGACTTTCACAGTACTCCTGCCGGGAGCTCCTCGAGTTTGCCGTTGGAATTCGCCTGTTGACGAGGCATTTGGCTACCTTAAGAGAGTCATAGTTACTCCTGCCACTTGCTCCTCGTTTTACCACAGTCGCATCTACAAGCTTACTCTGGCCAGTTCACCAGAGCGATACGCCATTATTTGTTGACCTTAAGACTTTCACAGTACTCCTTCCGGGAGCTCCTCGGGTTTGCCGATGTAATTCGCCTTTTGACGAGTCATTTGGCAACCCTAAGAGAGTCATAGTTACTCCTGCCACTTGCTCCCCATTTTACCACAGTCACATCTACAAGCTTACTCTGGCTAGTTCACCAGAAGCGATACGCCATTATTTGTTGACCTTAAGGCTTTCACAGTACTCCTGCTGGGAGCTACTCGAGTTTGCCGTTTGAATTCGCCTGTTGACGAGGCATTTGGCTACCTTAAGAGAGTCATAGTTACTCCTGCCACTTGCTCCTCGTTTTACCACAGTCGCATCTACAAGCTTACTCTGGCCAGTTCACCAGAGCGATACGCCATTATTTGTTGACCTTAAGACTTTCACAGTACTCCTTCCGGGAGCTCCTCGAGTTTGCCGATGTAATTCGCCTTTTGACGAGTCATTTGGCAACCCTAAGAGAGTCATAGTTACTCCTGCCACTTGCTCCCCATTTTACCACAGTCACATCTACAAGCTTACTCTGGCTAGTTCACCAGAAGCGATACGCCATTATTTGTTGACCTTAAGGCTTTCCCAGTACTCCTTCCGGGAGCTCCTCGAGTTTGCCGATGGAATTCGCCTGTTGACGAGGCATTTGGCTACCTTAAGAGAGTCATAGTTACTCCTGCCACTTGCTCCTCGTTTAACCACAGTCGCTTCTACAAGCTTACTCTGGCCAGTTCACCAGAAGCGATATGCCATTATTTGTTGTCCTTAAGACTTTCACAGTACTCCTGCCGGGAGCTGCTAGAGTTTGACGTTGGAATTCTCCTGTTGACGAGGCATTTGGCTACCTTAAGAGAGTCATAGTTACTCCTGCCACTTGCTCCCCATTTTACCACAGTCACATCTACAAGCTTACTCTGGCTAGTTCACCAGAAGCGATACGCCATTATTTCTTGACCTTAAGACTTTCACAGTACTCCTGCTGGAAGCTCCTCGAGTTTGCCGTTGGAATTCGCCTGTTGACGAGGCATTTGGCTACCTTAAGAGAGTCATAGTTACTCCTGCCACTTGCTCCTCGTTTTACCACAGTCACATCTACAAGCTTACTCTGGCTAGTTCACCAGAAGCGATACGCCATTATTTGTTGACCTTAAGACTTTCACAGTACTCCTGCCGGGAGCTCCTCGAGTTTGCCGTTGGAATTCGCCTGTTGACGAGGCATTTGGCTACCTTAAGAGAGTCATAGTTACTCCTGCCACTTGCTCCTCGTTTTACCACAGTCGCATCTACAAGCTTACTCTGGCCAGTTCACCAGAGCGATACGCCATTATTTGTTGACCTTAAGACTTTCACAGTACTCCTTCCGGGAGCTCCTCGGGTTTGCCGATGTAATTCGCCTTTTGACGAGTCATTTGGCAACCCTAAGAGAGTCATAGTTACTCCTGCCACTTGCTCCCCATTTTACCACAGTCACATCTACAAGCTTACTCTGGCTAGTTCACCAGAAGCGATACGCCATTATTTGTTGTCCTTAAGACTTTCGCAGTACTCCTGCCGGGAGCTCCTCGAGTTTGCCGTTGGAATTCGCCTGTTGACGAGGCATTTGGCTACCTTAAGAGAGTCATAGTTACTCCTGCCACTTGCTCCTCGTTTTACCACAGTCGCATCTACAAGCTTACTCTGGCCAGTTCACCAGAAGCGATACGCCATTATTTGTTGACCTTAAGACTTTCACAGTACTCCTGCCGGGAGCTCCTCGAGTTTGCCGTTGGAATTCGCCTGTTGACGAGGCATTTGGCTACCTTAAGAGAGTCATAGTTACTCCTGCCACTTGCTCCTCGTTTTACCACAGTCGCATCTACAAGCTTACTCTGGCTAGTTCACCAGAAGCGATACGCCATTATTTGTTGAACTTAAGACTTTCACAGTACTCCTGCCGGGAGCTCCTCGAGTTTGCCGTTGGAATTCGCCTGTTGACGAGGCATTTGGCTACCTTAAGAGAGTCATAGTTACTCCTGCCACTTGCTCCTCGTTTTACCACAGTCGCATCTACAAGCTTACTCTGGCTAGTTCACCAGAAGCGATACGCCATTATTTGTTGATCTTAAGACATTCACAGAACTCCTTCCGGGAGCTCCTCGGGTTTGCCGATGTAATTCGCCTTTTGACGAGTTATTTGGCAACCCTAACAGAGTCATAGTTACTCCTGCCACTTGCTCCCCATTTTACCACAGTCGCATCTACAAGCTTACTCTGGCCAGTTCACCAGAGCGATACGCCATTATTTGTTGATCTTAAGACTTTCACAGTACTCCTTCCGGGAGCTCCTCGAGTTTGCCGATGTAATTCGCCTTTTGACGAGTTATTTGGCAACCCTAAGAGAGTCATAGTTACTCCTGCCACTTGCTCCCCATTTTACCACAGTCGCATCTACAAGCTTACTCTGGCCAGTTCACCAGAAGCGATACGCCATTATTTGTTGACCTTAAGACTTTCACAGTACTCCTGCCGGGAGCTCCTCGAGTTTGCCGTTGGAATTCGCCTGTTGACGAGGCATTTGGCTACCTTAAGAGAGTCATAGTTACTCCTGCCACTTGCTCCTCGTTTTACCACAGTCGCATCTACAAGCTTACTCTGGCTAGTTCACCAGAAGCGATACGCCATTATTTGTTGAACTTAAGACTTTCACAGTACTCCTGCCGGGAGCTCCTCGAGTTTGCCGTTGGAATTCGCCTGTTGACGAGGCATTTGGCTACCTTAAGAGAGTCATAGTTACTCCTGCCACTTGCTCCTCGTTTTACCACAGTCGCATCTACAAGCTTACTCTGGCTAGTTCACCAGAAGCGATACGCCATTATTTGTTGATCTTAAGACATTCACAGAACTCCTTCCGGGAGCTCCTCGGGTTTGCCGATGTAATTCGCCTTTTGACGAGTTATTTGGCAACCCTAACAGAGTCATAGTTACTCCTGCCACTTGCTCCCCATTTTACCACAGTCGCATCTACAAGCTTACTCTGGCCAGTTCACCAGAGCGATACGCCATTATTTGTTGATCTTAAGACTTTCACAGTACTCCTTCCGGGAGCTCCTCGAGTTTGCCGATGTAATTCGCCTTTTGACGAGTTATTTGGCAACCCTAAGAGAGTCATAGTTACTCCTGCCACTTGCTCCCCATTTTACCACAGTCGCATCTACAAGCTTACTCTGGCCAGTTCACCAGAAGCGATACGCCATTATTTGTTGACCTTAAGACTTTCACAGTACTCCTGCCGGGAGCTCCTCGAGTTTGCCGTTGGAATTCGCCTGTTGACGAGGCATTTGGCTACCTTAAGAGAGTCATAGTTACTCCTGCCACTTGCTCCTCGTTTTACCACAGTCGCATCTACAAGCTTACTCTGGCTAGTTCACCAGAAGCGATACGCCATTATTTGTTGATCTTAAGACTTTCACAGTACTCCTGCCGGGAGCTCCTCGAGTTTGCCGTTGGAATTCGCCTGTTGACGAGGCATTTGGCTACCTTAAGAGAGTCATAGTTACTCCTGCCAATTGCTCCTCGTTTTACCACAGTCGCATCTACAAGCTTACTCTGGCTAGTTCACCAGAAGCGATACGCCATTATTTGTTGATCTTAAGACTTTCACAGTACTCCTGCCGGGAGCTCCTCGAGTTTGCCGTTGGAATTCGCCTGTTGACGAGGCATTTGGCTACCTTAAGAGAGTCATAGTTACTCCTGCCACTTGCTCCTCGTTTTACCACAGTCGCATCTACAAGCTTACTCTGGCCAGTTCACCAGAGCGATACGCCATTATTTGTTGACCTTAAGACTTTCACAGTACTCCTTCCGGGAGCTCCTCGGGTTTGCCGATGTAATTCGCCTTTTGACGAGTCATTTGGCAACCCTAAGAGAGTCATAGTTACTCCTGCCACTTGCTCCCCATTTTACCACAGTCACATCTACAAGCTTACTCTGGCTAGTTCACCAGAAGCGATACGCCATTATTTGTTGACCTTAAGGCTTTCACAGTACTCCTGCTGGGAGCTACTCGAGTTTGCCGTTGGAATTCGCCTGTTGACGAGGCATTTGGCTACCTTAAGAGAGTCATAGTTACTCCTGCCACTTGCTCCTCGTTTTACCACAGTCGCATCTACAAGCTTACTCTGGCCAGTTCACCAGAGCGATACGCCATTATTTGTTGACCTTAAGACTTTCACAGTACTCCTTCCGGGAGCTCCTCGAGTTTGCCGATGTAATTCGCCTTTTGACGAGTCATTTGGCAACCCTAAGAGAGTCATAGTTACTCCTGCCACTTGCTCCCCATTTTACCACAGTCACATCTACAAGCTTACTCTGGCTAGTTCACCAGAAGCGATACGCCATTATTTGTTGACCTTAAGGCTTTCCCAGTACTCCTTCCGGGAGCTCCTCGAGTTTGCCGATGGAATTCGCCTGTTGACGAGGCATTTGGCTACCTTAAGAGAGTCATAGTTACTCCTGCCACTTGCTCCTCGTTTAACCACAGTCGCATCTACAAGCTTACTCTGGCCAGTTCACCAGAAGCGATATGCCATTATTTGTTGTCCTTAAGACTTTCACAGTACTCCTGCCGGGAGCTGCTAGAGTTTGCCGTTGGAATTCTCCTGTTGACGAGGCATTTGGCTACCTTAAGAGAGTCATAGTTACTCCTGCCACTTGCTCCCCATTTTACCACAGTCACATCTACAAGCTTACTCTGGCTAGTTCACCAGAAGCGATACGCCATTATTTCTTGACCTTAAGACTTTCACAGTACTCCTGCTGGGAGCTCCTCGAGTTTGCCGTTGGAATTCGCCTGTTGACGAGGCATTTGGCTACCTTAAGAGAGTCATAGTTACTCCTGCCACTTGCTCCTCGTTTTACCACAGTCACATCTACAAGCTTACTCTGGCTAGTTCACCAGAAGCGATACGCCATTATTTGTTGATCTTAAGACTTTCACAGTACTCCTTCCGGGAGCTCCTCGAGTTTGCCGTTGGAATTCGCCTGTTGACGAGTCATTTGGCAACCTTAAGGGAGTCATAGTTACTCCTGCCACTTGCTCCCCATTTTACCACAGTCACATCTACAAGCTTACTCTGGCTAGTTCACCAGAAGCGATACGCCATTATTTGTTGACCTTAAGACTTTCACAGTACTCCTGCTGGGAGCTCCTCGAGTTTGCCGTTGGAATTCGCCTGTTGACGAGGCATTTGGCTACCTTAAGAGAGTCATAGCTACTCCTGCCACTTGCTCCTCGTTTTACCACAGTCGCATCTACAAGCTTACTCTGGCTAGTTCACCAGAAGCGATACGCCAATATTTGTGGATCTTAAGACTTTCACAGTACTCCTGCCGGGAGCTCCTCGAGTTTGCCGTTGGAATTCGCCTGTTGACGAGGCATTTGGCTACCTTAAGAGAGTCATAGTTACTCCTGCCACTTGCTCCTCGTTTAACCACAGTCGCATCTACAAGCTTACTCTGGCCAGTTCACCAGAAGCGATATGCCATTATTTGTTGTCCTTAAGACTTTCACAGTACTCCTGCCGGGAGCTGCTAGAGTTTGCCGTTGGAATTCTCCTGTTGACGAGGCATTTGGCTACCTTAAGAGAGTCATAGTTACTCCTGCCACTTGCTCCCCATTTTACCACAGTCACATCTACAAGCTTACTCTGGCTAGTTCACCAGAAGCGATACGCCATTATTTCTTGACCTTAAGACTTTCACAGTACTCCTGCTGGGAGCTCCTCGAGTTTGCCGTTGGAATTCGCCTGTTGACGAGGCATTTGGCTACCTTAAGAGAGTCATAGTTACTCCTGCCACTTGCTCCTCGTTTTACCACAGTCACATCTACAAGCTTACTCTGGCTAGTTCACCAGAAGCGATACGCCATTATTTGTTGATCTTAAGACTTTCACAGTACTCCTTCCGGGAGCTCCTCGAGTTTGCCGTTGGAATTCGCCTGTTGACGAGTCATTTGGCAACCTTAAGGGAGTCATAGTTACTCCTGCCACTTGCTCCCCATTTTACCACAGTCACATCTACAAGCTTACTCTGGCTAGTTCACCAGAAGCGATACGCCATTATTTGTTGACCTTAAGACTTTCACAGTACTCCTGCTGGGAGCTCCTCGAGTTTGCCGTTGGAATTCGCCTGTTGACGAGGCATTTGGCTACCTTAAGAGAGTCATAGCTACTCCTGCCACTTGCTCCTCGTTTTACCACAGTCGCATCTACAAGCTTACTCTGGCTAGTTCACCAGAAGCGATACGCCAATATTTGTGGATCTTAAGACTTTCACAGTACTCCTGTGGGAAGCTCCTCGAGTTTGCCGTTGGAATTCGCCTGTTGACGAGGCATTTGGCTACCTTAAGAGAGTCATAGTTACTCCTGCCACTTGCTCCTCGCTTTACCACAGTCGCATCTACAAGCTTACTCTGGCTAGTTCACCAGAAGCGATACGCCATTATTTGTTGTCCTTAAGACTTTCACAGTACTCCTGCCGGGAGCTCCTCGAGTTTGCCGTTGGAATTCGCCTGTTGACGAGCCATTTGGCTACCTTAAGAGAGTCATAGTTACTCCTGCCACTTGCTCCTCGTTTTACCACAGTCGCATCTACAAGCTTACTCTGGCTAGTTCACCAGAAGCGATACGCCATTATTTGTTGATCTTAAGACATTCACAGAACTCCTTCCGGGAGCTCCTCGGGTTTGCCGATGTAATTCGCCTTTTGACGAGTTATTTGGCAACCCTAACAGAGTCATAGTTACTCCTGCCACTTGCTCCCCATTTTACCACAGTCGCATCTACAAGCTTACTCTGGCCAGTTCACCAGAGCGATACGCCATTATTTGTTGATCTTAAGACTTTCACAGTACTCCTTCCGGGAGCTCCTCGAGTTTGCCGATGTAATTCGCCTTTTGACGAGTTATTTGGCAACCCTAAGAGAGTCATAGTTACTCCTGCCACTTGCTCCCCATTTTACCACAGTCGCATCTACAAGCTTACTCTGGCCAGTTCACCAGAAGCGATACGCCATTATTTGTTGACCTTAAGACTTTCACAGTACTCCTGCCGGGAGCTCCTCGAGTTTGCCGTTGGAATTCGCCTGTTGACGAGGCATTTGGCTACCTTAAGAGAGTCATAGTTACTCCTGCCACTTGCTCCTCGTTTTACCACAGTCGCATCTACAAGCTTACTCTGGCTAGTTCACCAGAAGCGATACGCCATTATTTGTTGATCTTAAGACTTTCACAGTACTCCTGCCGGGAGCTCCTCGAGTTTGCCGTTGGAATTCGCCTGTTGACGAGGCATTTGGCTACCTTAAGAGAGTCATAGTTACTCCTGCCAATTGCTCCTCGTTTTACCACAGTCGCATCTACAAGCTTATTCTGGCTAGTTCACCAGAAGCGATACGCCATTATTTGTTGATCTTAAGACTTTCACAGTACTCCTGCCGGGAGCTCCTCGAGTTTGCCGTTGGAATTCGCCTGTTGACGAGGCATTTGGCTACCTTAAGAGAGTCATAGTTACTCCTGCCACTTGCTCCTCGTTTTACCACAGTCGCATCTACAAGCTTACTCTGGCCAGTTCACCAGAGCGATACGCCATTATTTGTTGACCTTAAGACTTTCACAGTACTCCTTCCGGGAGCTCCTCGGGTTTGCCGATGTAATTCGCCTTTTGACGAGTCATTTGGCAACCCTAAGAGAGTCATAGTTACTCCTGCCACTTGCTCCCCATTTTACCACAGTCACATCTACAAGCTTACTCTGGCTAGTTCACCAGAAGCGATACGCCATTATTTGTTGACCTTAAGGCTTTCACAGTACTCCTGCTGGGAGCTACTCGAGTTTGCCGTTGGAATTCGCCTGTTGACGAGGCATTTGGCTACCTTAAGAGAGTCATAGTTACTCCTGCCACTTGCTCCTCGTTTTACCACAGTCGCATCTACAAGCTTACTCTGGCCAGTTCACCAGAGCGATACGCCATTATTTGTTGACCTTAAGACTTTCACAGTACTCCTTCCGGGAGCTCCTCGAGTTTGCCGATGTAATTCGCCTTTTGACGAGTCATTTGGCAACCCTAAGAGAGTCATAGTTACTCCTGCCACTTGCTCCCCATTTTACCACAGTCACATCTACAAGCTTACTCTGGCTAGTTCACCAGAAGCGATACGCCATTATTTGTTGACCTTAAGGCTTTCCCAGTACTCCTTCCGGGAGCTCCTCGAGTTTGCCGATGGAATTCGCCTGTTGACGAGGCATTTGGCTACCTTAAGAGAGTCATAGTTACTCCTGCCACTTGCTCCTCGTTTAACCACAGTCGCATCTACAAGCTTACTCTGGCCAGTTCACCAGAAGCGATATGCCATTATTTGTTGTCCTTAAGACTTTCACAGTACTCCTGCCGGGAGCTGCTAGAGTTTGCCGTTGGAATTCTCCTGTTGACGAGGCATTTGGCTACCTTAAGAGAGTCATAGTTACTCCTGCCACTTGCTCCCCATTTTACCACAGTCACATCTACAAGCTTACTCTGGCTAGTTCACCAGAAGCGATACGCCATTATTTCTTGACCTTAAGACTTTCACAGTACTCCTGCTGGGAGCTCCTCGAGTTTGCCGTTGGAATTCGCCTGTTGACGAGGCATTTGGCTACCTTAAGAGAGTCATAGTTACTCCTGCCACTTGCTCCTCGTTTTACCACAGTCACATCTACAAGCTTACTCTGGCTAGTTCACCAGAAGCGATACGCCATTATTTGTTGATCTTAAGACTTTCACAGTACTCCTTCCGGGAGCTCCTCGAGTTTGCCGTTGGAATTCGCCTGTTGACGAGTCATTTGGCAACCTTAAGGGAGTCATAGTTACTCCTGCCACTTGCTCCCCATTTTACCACAGTCACATCTACAAGCTTACTCTGGCTAGTTCACCAGAAGCGATACGCCATTATTTGTTGACCTTAAGACTTTCACAGTACTCCTGCTGGGAGCTCCTCGAGTTTGCCGTTGGAATTCGCCTGTTGACGAGGCATTTGGCTACCTTAAGAGAGTCATAGCTACTCCTGCCACTTGCTCCTCGTTTTACCACAGTCGCATCTACAAGCTTACTCTGGCTAGTTCACCAGAAGCGATACGCCAATATTTGTGGATCTTAAGACTTTCACAGTACTCCTGCCGGGAGCTCCTCGAGTTTGCCGTTGGAATTCGCCTGTTGACGAGGCATTTGGCTACCTTAAGAGAGTCATAGTTACTCCTGCCACTTGCTCCTCGTTTAACCACAGTCGCATCTACAAGCTTACTCTGGCCAGTTCACCAGAAGCGATATGCCATTATTTGTTGTCCTTAAGACTTTCACAGTACTCCTGCCGGGAGCTGCTAGAGTTTGCCGTTGGAATTCTCCTGTTGACGAGGCATTTGGCTACCTTAAGAGAGTCATAGTTACTCCTGCCACTTGCTCCCCATTTTACCACAGTCACATCTACAAGCTTACTCTGGCTAGTTCACCAGAAGCGATACGCCATTATTTCTTGACCTTAAGACTTTCACAGTACTCCTGCTGGGAGCTCCTCGAGTTTGCCGTTGGAATTCGCCTGTTGACGAGGCATTTGGCTACCTTAAGAGAGTCATAGTTACTCCTGCCACTTGCTCCTCGTTTTACCACAGTCACATCTACAAGCTTACTCTGGCTAGTTCACCAGAAGCGATACGCCATTATTTGTTGATCTTAAGACTTTCACAGTACTCCTTCCGGGAGCTCCTCGAGTTTGCCGTTGGAATTCGCCTGTTGACGAGTCATTTGGCAACCTTAAGGGAGTCATAGTTACTCCTGCCACTTGCTCCCCATTTTACCACAGTCACATCTACAAGCTTACTCTGGCTAGTTCACCAGAAGCGATACGCCATTATTTGTTGACCTTAAGACTTTCACAGTACTCCTGCTGGGAGCTCCTCGAGTTTGCCGTTGGAATTCGCCTGTTGACGAGGCATTTGGCTACCTTAAGAGAGTCATAGCTACTCCTGCCACTTGCTCCTCGTTTTACCACAGTCGCATCTACAAGCTTACTCGGCTAGTTCACCAGAAGCGATACGCCAATATTTGTGGATCTTAAGACTTTCACAGTACTCCTGCCGGGAGCTCCTCGAGTTTGCCGTTGGAATTCCCCTGTTGACGAGGCATTTGGCTACCTTAAGAGAGTCATAGTTACTCCTGCCACTTGCTCCTCGCTTTACCACAGTCGCATCTACAAGCTTACTCTGGCTAGTTCACCAGAAGCGATACGCCATTATTTGTTGTCCTTAAGACTTTCACAGTACTCCTGCCGGGAGCTCCTCGAGTTTGCCGTTGGAATTCGCCTGTTGACGAGCCATTTGGCTACCTTAAGAGAGTCATAGTTACTCCTGCCACTTGCTCCTCGTTTTACCACAGTCGCATCTACAAGCTTACTCTGGCCAGTTCACCAGAAGCGATACGCCATTATTTGTTGACCTTAAGACTTTCACAGTACTCCTGCCGGGAGCTCCTCGAGTTTGCCGTTGGAATTCGCCTGTTGACGAGGCATTTGGCTACCTTAAGAGAGTCATAATTACTCCTGCCACTTGCTCCTCGTTTTACCACAGTCGCATCTACAAGCTTACTCTGGCCAGTTCACCTGAGCGATACGCCATTATTTGTTGACCTTAAGACTTTCACAGTACTCCTTCCGGGAGCTCCTCGAGTTTGCCGTTGGAATTCGCCTGTTGACGAGGCATTTGGCTACCTTAAGAGAGTCATAGTTACTCCTGCCACTTGCTCCTCGTTTTACCACAGTCGCATCTACAAGCTTACTCTGGCTAGTTCACCAGAAGCGATACGCCATTATTTGTTGATCTTAAGACTTTCACAGTACTCCTTCCGGGAGCTCCTCGGGTTTGCCGATGTAATTCGCCTTTTGACGAGTTATTTGGCAACCCTAAGAGAGTCATAGTTACTCCTGCCACTTGCTCCCCATTTTACCACAGTCGCATCTACAAGCTTACTCTGGCCAGTTCACCAGAAGCGATACGCCATTATTTGTTGACCTTAAGACTTTCACAGTACTCCTGCCGGGAGCTCCTCGAGTTTGCCGTTGGAATTCGCCTGTTGACGAGGCATTTGGCTACCTTAAGAGAGTCATAGTTACTCCTGCCACTTGCTCCTCGTTTTACCACAGTCGCATCTACAAGCTTACTCTGGCCAGTTCACCAGAGCGATACGCCATTATTTGTTGACCTTAAGACTTTCACAGTACTCCTTCCGGGAGCTCCTCGGGTTTGCCGATGTAATTCGCCTTTTGACGAGTTATTTGGCAACCCTAAGAGAGTCATAGTTACTCCTGCCACTTGCTCCCCATTTTACCACAGTCGCATCTACAAGCTTACTCTGGCCAGTTCACCAGAAGCGATACGCCATTATTTGTTGACCTTAAGACTTTCACAGTACTCCTGCCGGGAGCTCCTCGAGTTTGCCGTTGGAATTCGCCTGTTGACGAGGCATTTGGCTACCTTAAGAGAGTCATAGTTACTCCTGCCACTTGCTCCTCGTTTTACCACAGTCGCATCTACAAGCTTACTCTGGCTAGTTCACCAGAAGCGATACGCCATTATTTGTTGATCTTAAGACTTTCACAGTACTCCTGCCGGGAGCTCCTCGAGTTTGCCGTTGGAATTCGCCTGTTGACGAGGCATTTGGCTACCTTAAGAGAGTCATAGTTACTCCTGCCAATTGCTCCTCGTTTTACCACAGTCGCATCTACAAGCTTACTCTGGCTAGTTCACCAGAAGCGATACGCCATTATTTGTTGATCTTAAGACTTTCACAGTACTCCTGCCGGGAGCTCCTCGAGTTTGCCGTTGGAATTCGCCTGTTGACGAGGCATTTGGCTACCTTAAGAGAGTCATAGTTACTCCTGCCACTTGCTCCTCGTTTTACCACAGTCGCATCTACAAGCTTACTCTGGCCAGTTCACCAGAGCGATACGCCATTATTTGTTGACCTTAAGACTTTCACAGTACTCCTTCCGGGAGCTCCTCGGGTTTGCCGATGTAATTCGCCTTTTGACGAGTCATTTGGCAACCCTAAGAGAGTCATAGTTACTCCTGCCACTTGCTCCCCATTTTACCACAGTCACATCTACAAGCTTACTCTGGCTAGTTCACCAGAAGCGATACGCCATTATTTGTTGACCTTAAGGCTTTCACAGTACTCCTGCTGGGAGCTACTCGAGTTTGCCGTTGGAATTCGCCTGTTGACGAGGCATTTGGCTACCTTAAGAGAGTCATAGTTACTCCTGCCACTTGCTCCTCGTTTTACCACAGTCGCATCTACAAGCTTACTCTGGCCAGTTCACCAGAGCGATACGCCATTATTTGTTGACCTTAAGACTTTCACAGTACTCCTTCCGGGAGCTCCTCGAGTTTGCCGATGTAATTCGCCTTTTGACGAGTCATTTGGCAACCCTAAGAGAGTCATAGTTACTCCTGCCACTTGCTCCCCATTTTACCACAGTCACATCTACAAGCTTACTCTGGCTAGTTCACCAGAAGCGATACGCCATTATTTGTTGACCTTAAGGCTTTCCCAGTACTCCTTCCGGGAGCTCCTCGAGTTTGCCGATGGAATTCGCCTGTTGACGAGGCATTTGGCTACCTTAAGAGAGTCATAGTTACTCCTGCCACTTGCTCCTCGTTTAACCACAGTCGCATCTACAAGCTTACTCTGGCCAGTTCACCAGAAGCGATATGCCATTATTTGTTGTCCTTAAGACTTTCACAGTACTCCTGCCGGGAGCTGCTAGAGTTTGCCGTTGGAATTCTCCTGTTGACGAGGCATTTGGCTACCTTAAGAGAGTCATAGTTACTCCTGCCACTTGCTCCCCATTTTACCACAGTCACATCTACAAGCTTACTCTGGCTAGTTCACCAGAAGCGATACGCCATTATTTCTTGACCTTAAGACTTTCACAGTACTCCTGCTGGGAGCTCCTCGAGTTTGCCGTTGGAATTCGCCTGTTGACGAGGCATTTGGCTACCTTAAGAGAGTCATAGTTACTCCTGCCACTTGCTCCTCGTTTTACCACAGTCACATCTACAAGCTTACTCTGGCTAGTTCACCAGAAGCGATACGCCATTATTTGTTGATCTTAAGACTTTCACAGTACTCCTTCCGGGAGCTCCTCGAGTTTGCCGTTGGAATTCGCCTGTTGACGAGTCATTTGGCAACCTTAAGGGAGTCATAGTTACTCCTGCCACTTGCTCCCCATTTTACCACAGTCACATCTACAAGCTTACTCTGGCTAGTTCACCAGAAGCGATACGCCATTATTTGTTGACCTTAAGACTTTCACAGTACTCCTGCTGGGAGCTCCTCGAGTTTGCCGTTGGAATTCGCCTGTTGACGAGGCATTTGGCTACCTTAAGAGAGTCATAGCTACTCCTGCCACTTGCTCCTCGTTTTACCACAGTCGCATCTACAAGCTTACTCTGGCTAGTTCACCAGAAGCGATACGCCAATATTTGTGGATCTTAAGACTTTCACAGTACTCCTGCCGGGAGCTCCTCGAGTTTGCCGTTGGAATTCGCCTGTTGACGAGGCATTTGGCTACCTTAAGAGAGTCATAGTTACTCCTGCCACTTGCTCCTCGTTTAACCACAGTCGCATCTACAAGCTTACTCTGGCCAGTTCACCAGAAGCGATATGCCATTATTTGTTGTCCTTAAGACTTTCACAGTACTCCTGCCGGGAGCTGCTAGAGTTTGCCGTTGGAATTCTCCTGTTGACGAGGCATTTGGCTACCTTAAGAGAGTCATAGTTACTCCTGCCACTTGCTCCCCATTTTACCACAGTCACATCTACAAGCTTACTCTGGCTAGTTCACCAGAAGCGATACGCCATTATTTCTTGACCTTAAGACTTTCACAGTACTCCTGCTGGGAGCTCCTCGAGTTTGCCGTTGGAATTCGCCTGTTGACGAGGCATTTGGCTACCTTAAGAGAGTCATAGTTACTCCTGCCACTTGCTCCTCGTTTTACCACAGTCACATCTACAAGCTTACTCTGGCTAGTTCACCAGAAGCGATACGCCATTATTTGTTGATCTTAAGACTTTCACAGTACTCCTTCCGGGAGCTCCTCGAGTTTGCCGTTGGAATTCGCCTGTTGACGAGTCATTTGGCAACCTTAAGGGAGTCATAGTTACTCCTGCCACTTGCTCCCCATTTTACCACAGTCACATCTACAAGCTTACTCTGGCTAGTTCACCAGAAGCGATACGCCATTATTTGTTGACCTTAAGACTTTCACAGTACTCCTGCTGGGAGCTCCTCGAGTTTGCCGTTGGAATTCGCCTGTTGACGAGGCATTTGGCTACCTTAAGAGAGTCATAGCTACTCCTGCCACTTGCTCCTCGTTTTACCACAGTCGCATCTACAAGCTTACTCTGGCTAGTTCACCAGAAGCGATACGCCAATATTTGTGGATCTTAAGACTTTCACAGTACTCCTGCCGGGAGCTCCTCGAGTTTGCCGTTGGAATTCGCCTGTTGACGAGGCATTTGGCTACCTTAAGAGAGTCATAGTTACTCCTGCCACTTGCTCCTCGCTTTACCACAGTCGCATCTACAAGCTTACTCTGGCTAGTTCACCAGAAGCGATACGCCATTATTTGTTGTCCTTAAGACTTTCACAGTACTCCTGCCGGGAGCTCCTCGAGTTTGCCGTTGGAATTCGCCTGTTGACGAGCCATTTGGCTACCTTAAGAGAGTCATAGTTACTCCTGCCACTTGCTCCTCGTTTTACCACAGTCGCATCTACAAGCTTACTCTGGCCAGTTCACCAGAAGCGATACGCCATTATTTGTTGACCTTAAGACTTTCACAGTACTCCTGCCGGGAGCTCCTCGAGTTTGCCGTTGGAATTCGCCTGTTAAAGAGGCATTTGGCTACCTTAAGAGAGTCATAATTACTCCTGCCACTTGCTCCTCGTTTTACCACAGTCGCATCTACAAGCTTACTCTGGCCAGTTCACCTGAGCGATACGCCATTATTTGTTGACCTTAAGACTTTCACAGTACTCCTTCCGGGAGCTCCTCGAGTTTGCCGTTGGAATTCGCCTGTTGACGAGGCATTTGGCTACCTTAAGAGAGTCATAGTTACTCCTGCCACTTGCTCCTCGTTTTACCACAGTCGCATCTACAAGCTTACTCTGGCTAGTTCACCAGAAGCGATACGCCATTATTTGTTGATCTTAAGACTTTCACAGTACTCCTTCCGGGAGCTCCTCGGGTTTGCCGATGTAATTCGCCTTTTGACGAGTTATTTGGCAACCCTAAGAGAGTCATAGTTACTCCTGCCACTTGCTCCCCATTTTACCACAGTCGCATCTACAAGCTTACTCTGGCCAGTTCACCAGAAGCGATACGCCATTATTTGTTGACCTTAAGACTTTCACAGTACTCCTGCCGGGAGCTCCTCGAGTTTGCCGTTGGAATTCGCCTGTTGACGAGGCATTTGGCTACCTTAAGAGAGTCATAGTTACTCCTGCCACTTGCTCCTCGTTTTACCACAGTCGCATCTACAAGCTTACTCTGGCCAGTTCACCAGATCGATACGCCATTATTTGTTGACCTTAAGACTTTCACAGTACTCCTTCCGGGAGCTCCTCGGGTTTGCCGATGTAATTCGCCTTTTGACGAGTTATTTGGCAACCCTAAGAGAGTCATAGTTACTCCTGCCACTTGCTCCCCATTTTACCACAGTCGCATCTACAAGCTTACTCTGGCCAGTTCACCAGAAGCGATACGCCATTATTTGTTGACCTTAAGACTTTCACAGTACTCCTGCCGGGAGCTCCTCGAGTTTGCCGTTGGAATTCGCCTGTTGACGAGGCATTTGGCTACCTTAAGAGAGTCATAGTTACTCCTGCCACTTGCTCCTCGTTTTACCACAGTCGCATCTACAAGCTTACTCTGGCTAGTTCACCAGAAGCGATACGCCATTATTTGTTGAACTTAAGACTTTCACAGTACTCCTGCCGGGAGCTCCTCGAGTTTGCCGTTGGAATTCGCCTGTTGACGAGGCATTTGGCTACCTTAAGAGAGTCATAGTTACTCCTGCCACTTGCTCCTCGTTTTACAACAGTCGCATCTACAAGCTTACTCTGGCTAGTTCACCAGAAGCGATACGCCATTATTTGTTGATCTTAAGACATTCACAGAACTCCTTCCGGGAGCTCCTCGGGTTTGCCGATGTAATTCGCCTTTTGACGAGTTATTTGGCAACCCTAACAGAGTCATAGTTACTCCTGCCACTTGCTCCCCATTTTACCACAGTCGCATCTACAAGCTTACTCTGGCCAGTTCACCAGAGCGATACGCCATTATTTGTTGATCTTAAGACTTTCACAGTACTCCTTCCGGGAGCTCCTCGAGTTTGCCGATGTAATTCGCCTTTTGACGAGTTATTTGGCAACCCTAAGAGAGTCATAGTTACTCCTGCCACTTGCTCCCCATTTTACCACAGTCGCATCTACAAGCTTACTCTGGCCAGTTCACCAGAAGCGATACGCCATTATTTGTTGACCTTAAGACTTTCACAGTACTCCTGCCGGGAGCTCCTCGAGTTTGCCGTTGGAATTCGCCTGTTGACGAGGCATTTGGCTACCTTAAGAGAGTCATAGTTACTCCTGCCACTTGCTCCTCGTTTTACCACAGTCGCATCTACAAGCTTACTCTGGCCAGTTCACCAGAGCGATACGCCATTATTTGTTGACCTTAAGACTTTCACAGTACTCCTTCCGGGAGCTCCTCGGGTTTGCCGATGTAATTCGCCTTTTGACGAGTCATTTGGCAACCCTAAGAGAGTCATAGTTACTCCTGCCACTTGCTCCCCATTTTACCACAGTCACATCTACAAGCTTACTCTGGCTAGTTCACCAGAAGCGATACGCCATTATTTGTTGACGTTAAGGCTTTCACAGTACTCCTGCTGGGAGCTACTCGAGTTTGCCGTTGGAATTCGCCTGTTGACGAGGCATTTGGCTACCTTAAGAGAGTCATAGTTACTCCTGCCACTTGCACCTCGTTTTACCACAGTCGCATCTACAAGCTTACTCTGGCCAGTTCACCAGAGCGATACGCCATTATTTGTTGACCTTAAGACTTTCACGGTACTCCTTCCGGGAGCTCCTCGGGTTTGCCGATGTAATTCGCCTTTTGACGAGTCATTTGGCAACCCTAAGAGAGTCATAGTTACTCCTGCCACTTGCTCCCCATTTTACCACAGTCACATCTACAAGCTTACTCTGGCTAGTTCACCAGAAGCGATACGCCATTATTTGTTGTCCTTAAGACTTTCGCAGTACTCCTGCCGGGAGCTCCTCGAGTTTGCCGTTGGAATTCGCCTGTTGACGAGGCATTTGGCTACCTTAAGAGAGTCATAGTTACTCCTGCCACTTGCTCCTCGTTTTACCACAGTCGCATCTACAAGCTTACTCTGGCCAGTTCACCAGAAGCGATACGCCATTATTTGTTGACCTTAAGACTTTCACAGTACTCCTGCCGGGAGCTCCTCGAGTTTGCCGTTGGAATTCGCCTGTTGACGAGGCATTTGGCTACCTTAAGAGAGTCATAGTTACTCCTGCCACTTGCTCCTCGTTTTACCACAGTCGCATCTACAAGCTTACTCTGGCTAGTTCACCAGAAGCGATACGCCATTATTTGTTGAACTTAAGACTTTCACAGTACTCCTGCCGGGAGCTCCTCGAGTTTGCCGTTGGAATTCGCCTGTTGACGAGGCATTTGGCTACCTTAAGAGAGTCATAGTTACTCCTGCCACTTGCTCCTCGTTTTACCACAGTCGCATCTACAAGCTTACTCTGGCTAGTTCACCAGAAGCGATACGCCATTATTTGTTGATCTTAAGACATTCACAGAACTCCTTCCGGGAGCTCCTCGGATTTGCCGATGTAATTCGCCTTTTGACGAGTTATTTGGCAACCCTAACAGAGTCATAGTTACTCCTGCCACTTGCTCCCCATTTTACCACAGTCGCATCTACAAGCTTACTCTGGCCAGTTCACCAGAGCGATACGCCATTATTTGTTGATCTTAAGACTTTCACAGTACTCCTTCCGGGAGCTCCTCGAGTTTGCCGATGTAATTCGCCTTTTGACGAGTTATTTGGCAACCCTAAGAGAGTCATAGTTACTCCTGCCACTTGCTCCCCATTTTACCACAGTCGCATCTACAAGCTTACTCTGGCCAGTTCACCAGAAGCGATACGCCATTATTTGTTGACCTTAAGACTTTCACAGTACTCCTGCCGGGAGCTCCTCGAGTTTGCCGTTGGAATTCACCTGTTGACGAGGCATTTGGCTACCTTAAGAGAGTCATAGTTACTCCTGCCACTTGCTCCTCGTTTTACCACAGTCGCATCTACAAGCTTACTCTGGCTAGTTCACCAGAAGCGATACGCCATTATTTGTTGATCTTAAGACTTTCACAGTACTCCTGCCGGGAGCTCCTCGAGTTTGCCGTTGGAATTCGCCAGTTGACGAGGCATTTGGCTACCTTAAGAGAGTCATAGTTACTCCTGCCAATTGCTCCTCGTTTTACCACAGTCGCATCTACAAGCTTACTCTGTCTAGTTCACCAGAAGCGATACGCCATTATTTGTTGAACTTAAGACTTTCACAGTACTCCTGCCGGGAGCTCCTCGAGTTTGCCGTTGGAATTCGCCTGTTGACGAGGCATTTGGCTACCTTAAGAGAGTCATAGTTACTCCTGCCACTTGCTCCTCGTTTTACCACAGTCGCATCTACAAGCTTACTCTGGCTAGTTCACCAGAAGCGATACGCCATTATTTGTTGATCTTAAGACATTCACAGAACTCCTTCCGGGAGCTCCTCGGGTTTGCCGATGTAATTCGCCTTTTGACGAGTTATTTGGCAACCCTAAGAGAGTCATAGTTACTCCTGCCACTTGCTCCCCATTTTACCACAGTCGCATCTACAAGCTTACTCTGGCCAGTTCACCAGAGCGATACGCCATTATTTGTTGATCTTAAGACTTTCACAGTACTCCTTCCGGGAGCTCCTCGAGTTTGCCGATGTAATTCGCCTTTTGACGAGTTATTTGGCAACCCTAAGAGAGTCATAGTTACTCCTGCCACTTGCTCCCCATTTTACCACAGTCGCATCTACAAGCTTACTCTGGCCAGTTCACCAGAAGCGATACGCCATTATTTGTTGATCTTAAGACTTTCACAGTACTCCTTCCGGGAGCTCCTCGGGTTTGCCGATGTAATTCGCCTTTTGACGAGTTATTTGGCAACCCTAAGAGAGTCATAGTTACTCCTGCCACTTGCTCCCCATTTTACCACAGTCGCATCTACAAGCTTACTCTGGCCAGTTCACCAGAAGCGATACGCCATTATTTGTTGACCTTAAGACTTTCACAGTACTCCTGCCGGGAGCTCCTCGAGTTTGCCTTTCGAATTCGCCTGTTGACGAGGCATTTGACTACCTTAAGAGAGTCATAGTTACTCCTGCCACTTGCTCCTCGTTTTACCACAGTCGCATCTACAAGCTTACTCTGGCCAGTTCACCAGAGCGATACGCCATTATTTGTTGACCTTAAGACTTTCACAGTACTCCTTCCGGGAGCTCCTCGGGTTTGCCGATGTAATTCGCCTTTTGACGAGTCATTTGGCAACCCTAAGAGAGTCATAGTTACTCCTGCCACTTGCTCCCCATTTTACCACAGTCACATCTACAAGCTTACTCTGGCTAGTTCACCAGAAGCGATACGCCATTATTTGTTGACCTTAAGGCTTTCCCAGTACTCCTTCCGTGAGCTCCTCGAGTTTGCCGATGGAATTCGCCTGTTGACGAGGCATTTGGCTACCTTAAGAGAGTCATAGTTACTCCTGCCACTTGCTCCTCGTTTTACCACAGTCGCATCTACAAGCTTACTCTGGCCAGTTCACCAGAGCGATATGCCATTATTTGTTGTCCTTAAGACTTTCACAGTACTCCTGCCGGGAGCTCCTCGAGTTTGCCGTTGGAATTCTCCTGTTGACGAGGCATTTGGCTACCTTAAGAGAGTCATAGTTACTCCTGCCACTTGCTCCCCATTTTACCACAGTCACATCTACAAGCTTACTCTGGCTAGTTCACCAGAAGCGATACGCCATTATTTCTTGACCTTAAGACTTTCACAGTACTCCTGCTGGGAGCTCCTCGAGTTTGCCGTTGGAATTCGCCTGTTGACGAGGCATTTGGCTACCTTAAGAGAGTCATAGTTACTCCTGCCACTTGCTCCTCGTTTTACCACAGTCACATCTACAAGCTTACTCTGGCTAGTTCACCAGAAGCGATACGCCATTATTTGTTGATCTTAAGACTTTCACAGTACTCCTTCCGGGAGCTCCTCGAGTTTGCCGTTGGAATTCGCCTGTTGACGAGTCATTTGGCAACCTTAAGGGAGTCATAGTTACTCCTGCCACTTGCTCCCCATTTTACCACAGTCACATCTACAAGCTTACTCTGGCTAGTTCACCAGAAGCGATACGCCATTATTTGTTGATCTTAAGACTTTCACAGTACTCCTTCCGGGAGCTCCTCGGGTTTGCCGATGTAATTCGCCTTTTGACGAGTTATTTGGCAACCCTAAGAGAGTCATAGTTACTCCTGCCACTTGCTCCCCATTTTACCACAGTCGCATCTACAAGCTTACTCTGGCCAGTTCACCAGAAGCGATACGCCATTATTTGTTGACCTTAAGACTTTCACAGTACTCCTGCCGGGAGCTCCTCGAGTTTGCCGTTGGAATTCGCCTGTTGACGAGGCATTTGGCTACCTTAAGAGAGTCATAGTTACTCCTGCCACTTGCTCCTCGTTTTACCACAGTCGCATCTACAAGCTTACTCTGGCCAGTTCACCAGAGCGATACGCCATTATTTGTTGACCTTAAGACTTTCACAGTACTCCTTCCGGGAGCTCCTCGGGTTTGCCGATGTAATTCGCCTTTTGACGAGTCATTTGGCAACCCTAAGAGAGTCATAGTTACTCCTGCCACTTGCTCCCCATTTTACCACAGTCACATCTACAAGCTTACTCTGGCTAGTTCACCAGAAGCGATACGCCATTATTTGTTGACGTTAAGGCTTTCACAGTACTCCTGCTGGGAGCTACTCGAGTTTGCCGTTGGAATTCGCCTGTTGACGAGGCATTTGGCTACCTTAAGAGAGTCATAGTTACTCCTGCCACTTGCACCTCGTTTTAAAACAGTCGCATCTACAAGCTTACTCTGGCCAGTTCACCAGAGCGATACGCCATTATTTGTTGACCTTAAGACTTTCACAGTACTCCTTCCGGGAGCTCCTCGGGTTTGCCGATGTAATTCGCCTTTTGACGAGTCATTTGGCAACCCTAAAAGAGTCATAGTTACTCCTGCCACTTGCTCCCCATTTTACCACAGTCACATCTACAAGCTTACTCTGGCTAGTTCACCAGAAGCGATACGCCATTATTTGTTGTCCTTAAGACTTTCGCAGTACTCCTGCCGGGAGCTCCTCGAGTTTGCCGTTGGAATTCGCCTGTTGACGAGGCATTTGGCTACCTTAAGAGAGTCATAGTTACTCCTGCCACTTGCTCCTCGTTTTACCACAGTCGCATCTACAAGCTTACTCTGGCCAGTTCACCAGAAGCGATACGCCATTATTTGTTGACCTTAAGACTTTCACAGTACTCCTGCCGGGAGCTCCTCGAGTTTGCCGTTGGAATTCGCCTGTTGACGAGGCATTTGGCTACCTTAAGAGAGTCATAGTTACTCCTGCCACTTGCTCCTCGTTTTACCACAGTCGCATCTACAAGCTTACTCTGGCTAGTTCACCAGAAGCGATACGCCATTATTTGTTGAACTTAAGACTTTCACAGTACTCCTGCCGGGAGCTCCTCGAGTTTGCCGTTGGAATTCGCCTGTTGACGAGGCATTTGGCTACCTTAAGAGAGTCATAGTTACTCCTGCCACTTGCTCCTCGTTTTACCACAGTCGCATCTACAAGCTTACTCTGGCTAGTTCACCAGAAGCGATACGCCATTATTTGTTGATCTTAAGACATTCACAGAACTCCTTCCGGGAGCTCCTCGGGTTTGCCGATGTAATTCGCCTTTTGACGAGTTATTTGGCAACCCTAACAGAGTCATAGTTACTCCTGCCACTTGCTCCCCATTTTACCACAGTCGCATCTACAAGCTTACTCTGGCCAGTTCACCAGAGCGATACGCCATTATTTGTTGATCTTAAGACTTTCACAGTACTCCTTCCGGGAGCTCCTCGAGTTTGCCGATGTAATTCGCCTTTTGACGAGTTATTTGGCAACCCTAAGAGAGTCATAGTTACTCCTGCCACTTGCTCCCCATTTTACCACAGTCGCATCTACAAGCTTACTCTGGCCAGTTCACCAGAAGCGATACGCCATTATTTGTTGACCTTAAGACTTTCACAGTACTCCTGCTGGGAGCTCCTCGAGTTTGCCGTTGGAATTCGCTTGTCGACGAGGCATTTGGCTACCTTAAGAGAGTCATAGTTACTCCTGCCACTTGCTCCTCGTTTTACCACAGTCGCATCTACAAGCTTACTCTGGCTAGTTCACCAGAAGCGATACGCCATTATTTGTTGATCTTAAGACTTTCACAGTACTCCTGCCGGGAGCTCCTCGAGTTTGCCGTTGGAATTCGCCTGTTGACGAGGCATTTGGCTACCTTAAGAGAGTCATAGTTACTCCTGCCAATTGCTCCTCGTTTTACCACAGTCGCATCTACAAGCTTACTCTGGCTAGTTCACCAGAAGCGATACGCCATTATTTGTTGATCTTAAGACTTTCACAGTACTCCTTCCGGGAGCTCCTCGGGTTTGCCGATGTAATTCGCCTTTTGACGAGTTATTTGGCAACCCTAAGAGAGTCATAGTTACTCCTGCCACTTGCTCCCCATTTTACCACAGTCGCATCTACAAGCTTACTCTGGCCAGTTCACCAGGAGCGATACGCCATTATTTGTTGACCTTAAGGCTTTCACAGTACTCCTTCCGGGAGCTCCTCGAGTTTGCCGTTGGAATTCGCCTGTTGACGAGGCATTTGGCTACCTTAAGAGAGTCATAGTTACTCCTGCCACTTGCTCCTCGTTTTACCACAGTCGCATCTACAAGCTTACTCTGGCCAGTTCACCAGAAGCGATACGCCATTATTTGTTGACCTTAAGACTTTCACAGTACTCCTGCCGGGAGCTCCTCGAGTTTGCCGTTCGAATTCGCCTGTTGACGAGGCATTTGGCTACCTTAAGAGAGTCATAGTTACTCCTGCCACTTGCTCCTCGTTTTACCACAGTCGCATCTACAAGCTTACTCTGGCCAGTTCACCAGAGCGATACGCCATTATTTGTTGACTTTAAGGCTTTCCCAGTACTCCTTCCGTGAGCTCCTCGAGTTTGCCGATGGAATTCGCCTGTTGACGAGGCATTTGGCTACCTTAAGAGAGTCATAGTTACTCCTGCCACTTGCTCCTCGTTTTACCACAGTCGCATCTACAAGCTTACTCTGGCCAGTTCACCAGAGCGATATGCCATTATTTGTTGTCCTTAAGACTTTCACAGTACTCCTGCCGGGAGCTCCTCGAGTTTGCCGTTGGAATTCTCCTGTTGACGAGGCATTTGGCTACCTTAAGAGAGTCATAGTTACTCCTGCCACTTGCTCCCCATTTTACCACAGTCACATCTACAAGCTTACTCTGGCTAGTTCACCAGAAGCGATACGCCATTATTTCTTGACCTTAAGACTTTCACAGTACTCCTGCTGGGAGCTCCTCGAGTTTGCCGTTGGAATTCGCCTGTTGACGAGGCATTTGGCTACCTTAAGAGAGTCATAGTTACTCCTGCCACTTGCTCCTCGTTTTACCACAGTCACATCTACATGCTTACTCTGGCTAGTTCACCAGAAGCGATACGCCATTATTTGTTGATCTTAAGACTTTCACAGTACTCCTTCCGGGAGCTCCTCGAGTTTGCCGTTGGAATTCGCCTGTTGACGAGTCATTTGGCAACCTTAAGGGAGTCATAGTTACTCCTGCCACTTGCTCCCCATTTTACCACAGTCACATCTACAAGCTTACTCTGGCTAGTTCACCAGAAGCGATACGCCATTATTTGTTGATCTTAAGACTTTCACAGTACTCCTTCCGGGAGCTCCTCGGGTTTGCCGATGTAATTCGCCTTTTGACGAGTTATTTGGCAACCCTAAGAGAGTCATAGTTACTCCTGCCACTTGCTCCCCATTTTACCACAGTCGCATCTACAAGCTTACTCTGGCCAGTTCACCAGAAGCGATACTCCATTATTTGTTGACCTTAAGACTTTCACAGTACTCCTGCCGGGAGCTCCTCGAGTTTGCCGTTGGAATTCGCCTGTTGACGAGGCATTTGGCTACCTTAAGAGAGTCATAGTTACTCCTGCCACTTGCTCCTCGTTTTACCACAGTCGCATCTACAAGCTTACTCTGGCCAGTTCACCAGAGCGATACGCCATTATTTGTTGACCTTAAGACTTTCACAGTACTCCTTCCGGGAGCTCCTCGGGTTTGCCGATGTAATTCGCCTTTTGACGAGTCATTTGGCAACCCTAAGAGAGTCATAGTTACTCCTGCCACTTGCTCCCCATTTTACCACAGTCACATCTACAAGCTTACTCTGGCTAGTTCACCAGAAGCGATACGCCATTATTTGTTGACCTTAAGGCTTTCACAGTACTCCTGCTGGGAGCTACTCGAGTTTGCCGTTGGAATTCGCCTGTTGACGAGGCATTTGGCTACCTTAAGAGAGTCATAGTTACTCCTGCCACTTGCACCTCGTTTTACCACAGTCGCATCTACAAGCTTACTCTGGCCAGTTCACCAGAGCGATACGCCATTATTTGTTGACCTTAAGACTTTCACGGTACTCCTTCCGGGAGCTCCTCGTGTTTGCCGATGTAATTCGCCTTTTGACGAGTCATTTGGCAACCCTAAGAGAGTCATAGTTACTCCTGCCACTTGCTCCCCATTTTACCACAGTCACATCTACAAGCTTACTCTGGCTAGTTCACCAGAAGCGATACGCCATTATTTGTTGTCCTTAAGACTTTCGCAGTACTCCTGCCGGGAGCTCCTCGAGTTTGCCGTTGGAATTCGCCTGTTGACGAGGCATTTGGCTACCTTAAGAGAGTCATAGTTACTCCTGCCACTTGCTCCTCGTTTTACCACAGTCGCATCTACAAGCTTACTCTGGCCAGTTCACCAGAAGCGATACGCCATTATTTGTTGACCTTAAGACTTTCACAGTACTCCTGCCGGGAGCTCCTCGAGTTTGCCGTTGGAATTCGCCTGTTGACGAGGCATTTGGCTACCTTAAGAGAGTCATAGTTACTCCTGCCACTTGCTCCTCGTTTTACCACAGTCGCATCTACAAGCTTACTCTGGCTAGTTCACCAGAAGCGATACGCCATTATTTGTTGAACTTAAGACTTTCACAGTACTCCTGCCGGGAGCTCCTCGAGTTTGCCGTTGGAATTCGCCTGTTGACGAGGCATTTGGCTACCTTAAGAGAGTCATAGTTACTCCTGCCACTTGCTCCTCGTTTTACCACAGTCGCATCTACAAGCTTACTCTGGCTAGTTCACCAGAAGCGATACGCCATTATTTGTTGATCTTAAGACATTCACAGAACTCCTTCCGGGAGCTCCTCGGGTTTGCCGATGTAATTCGCCTTTTGACGAGTTATTTGGCAACCCTAACAGAGTCATAGTTACTCCTGCCACTTGCTCCCCATTTTACCACAGTCGCATCTACAAGCTTACTCTGGCCAGTTCACCAGAGCGATACGCCATTATTTGTTGATCTTAAGACTTTCACAGTACTCCTTCCGGGAGCTCCTCGAGTTTGCCGATGTAATTCGCCTTTTGACGAGTTATTTGGCAACCCTAAGAGAGTCATAGTTACTCCTGCCACTTGCTCCTCGTTTTACCACAGTCGCATCTACAAGCTTACTCTGGCCAGTTCACCAGAAGCGATACGCCATTATTTGTTGACCTTAAGACTTTCACAGTACTCCTGCCGGGAGCTCCTCGAGTTTGCCGTTCGAATTCGCCTGTTGACGAGGCATTTGGCTACCTTAAGAGAGTCATAGTTACTCCTGCCACTTGCTCCTCGTTTTACCACAGTCGCATCTACAAGCTTACTCTGGCCAGTTCACCAGAAGCGATACGCCATTATTTGTTGACCTTAAGACTTTCACAGTACTCCTGCCGGGAGCTCCTCGAGTTTGCCGTTCGAATTCGCCTGTTGACGAGGCATTTGGCTACCTTAAGAGAGTCATAGTTACTCCTGCCACTTGCTCCTCGTTTTACCACAGTCGCATCTACAAGCTTACTCTGGCCAGTTCACCAGAGCGATACGCCATTATTTGTTGACCTTAAGACTTTCACAGTACTCCTTCCGGGAGCTCCTCGGGTTTGCCGATGTAATTCGCCTTTTGACGAGTCATTTGGCAACCCTAAGAGAGTCATAGTTACTCCTGCCACTTGCTCCCCATTTTACCACAGTCACATCTACAAGCTTACTCTGGCTAGTTCACCAGAAGCGATACGCCATTATTTGTTGACCTTAAGGCTTTCCCAGTACTCCTTCCGGGAGCTCCTCGAGTTTGCCGATGGAATTCGCCTGTTGACGAGGCATTTGGCTACCTTAAGAGAGTCATAGTTACTCCTGCCACTTGCTCCTCGTTTTACCACAGTCGCATCTACAAGCTTACTCTGGCCAGTTCACCAGAGCGATATGCCATTATTTGTTGTCCTTAAGACTTTCACAGTACTCCTGCCGGGAGCTCCTCGAGTTTGCCGTTGGAATTCTCCTGTTGACGAGGCATTTGGCTACCTTAAGAGAGTCATAGTTACTCCTGCCACTTGCTCCCCATTTTACCACAGTCACATCTACAAGCTTACTCTGGCTAGTTCACCAGAAGCGATACGCCATTATTTCTTGACCTTAAGACTTTCACAGTACTCCTGCTGGGAGCTCCTCGAGTTTGCCGTTGGAATTCGCCTGTTGACGAGGCATTTGGCTACCTTAAGAGAGTCATAGTTACTCCTGCCACTTGCTCCTCGTTTTACCACAGTCACATCTACAAGCTTACTCTGGCTAGTTCACCAGAAGCGATACGCCATTATTTGTTGATCTTAAGACTTTCACAGTACTCCTTCCGGGAGCTCCTCGAGTTTGCCGTTGGAATTCGCCTGTTGACGAGTCATTTGGCAACCTTAAGGGTGTCATAGTTACTCCTGCCACTTGCTCCCCATTTTACCACAGTCACATCTACAAGCTTACTCTGGCTAGTTCACCAGAAGCGATACGCCATTATTTGTTGACCTTAAGACTTTCACAGTACTCCTGCTGGGAGCTCCTCGAGTTTGCCGTTGGAATTCGCCTGTTGACGAGGCATTTGGCTACCTTAAGAGAGTCATAGCTACTCCTGCCACTTGCTCCTCGTTTTACCACAGTCGCATCTACAAGCTTACTCTGGCTAGTTCACCAGAAGCGATACGCCAATATTTGTTGATCTTAAGACTTTCACAGTACTCCTGCCGGGAGCTCCTCGAGTTTGCCGTTGGAATTCGCCTGTTGACGAGGCATTTGGCTACCTTAAGAGAGTCATAGTTACTCCTGCCACTTGCTCCTCGTTTTACCACAGTCGCATCTACAAGCTTACTCTGGCTAGTTCACCAGAAGCGATACGCCACTATTTGTTGATCTTAAGACTTTCACAGTACTCCTTCCGGGAGCTCCTCGAGTTTGCCGTTGGAATTCGCCTGTTGACGAGTCATTTGGCAACCTTAAGGGAGTCATAGTTACTCCTGCCACTTGCTCCCCATTTTACCACAGTCACATCTACAAGCTTACTCTGGCTAGTTCACCAGAAGCGATACGCCATTATTTGTTGACCTTAAGACTTTCACAGTACTCCTGCTGGGAGCTCCTCGAGTTTGCCGTTGGAATTCGCCTGTTGACGAGGCATTTGGCTACCTTAAGAGAGTCATAGTTACTCCTGCCACTTGCTCCTCGCTTTACCACAGTCGCATCTACAAGCTTACTCTGGCTAGTTCACCAGAAGCGATACGCCATTATTTGTTGTCCTTAAGACTTTCACAGTACTCCTGCCGGGAGCTCCTCGAGTTTGCCGTTGGAATTCGCCTGTTGACGAGCCATTTGGCTACCTTAAGAGAGTCATAGTTACTCCTGCCACTTGCTCCTCGTTTTACCACAGTCGCATCTACAAGCTTACTCTGGCCAGTTCACCAGAAGCGATACGCCATTATTTGTTGACCTTAAGACTTTCACAGTACTCCTGCCGGGAGCTCCTCGAGTTTGCCGTTGGAATTCGCCTGTTGACGAGGCATTTGGCTACCTTAAGAGAGTCATAATTACTCCTGCCACTTGCTCCTCGTTTTACCACAGTCGCATCTACAAGCTTACTCTGGCCAGTTCACCTGAGCGATACGCCATTATTTGTTGACCTTAAGACTTTCACAGTACTCCTTCCGGGAGCTCCTCGAGTTTGCCGTTGGAATTCGCCTGTTGACGAGGCATTTGGCTACCTTATGAGAGTCATAGTTACTCCTGCCACTTGCTCCTCGTTTTACCACAGTCGCATCTACAAGCTTACTCTGGCTAGTTCACCAGAAGCGATACGCCATTATTTGTTGATCTTAAGACTTTCACAGTACTCCTTCCGGGAGCTCCTCGGGTTTGCCGATGTAATTCGCCTTTTGACGAGTTATTTGGCAACCCTAAGAGAGTCATAGTTACTCCTGCCACTTGCTCCCCATTTTACCACAGTCTCATCTACAAGCTTACTCTGGCCAGTTCACCAGAAGCGATACGCCATTATTTGTTGACCTTAAGACTTTCACAGTACTCCTGCCGGGAGCTCCTCGAGTTTGCCGTTGGAATTCGCCTGTTGACGAGGCATTTGGCTACCTTAAGAGAGTCATAGTTACTCCTGCCACTTGCTCCTCGTTTTACCACAGTCGCATCTACAAGCTTACTCTGGCCAGTTCACCAGAGCGATACGCCATTAATTGTTGACCTTAAGACTTTCACAGTACTCCTTCCGGGAGCTCCTCGGGTTTGCCGATGTAATTCGCCTTTTGACGAGTCATTTGGCAACCCTAAGAGAGTCATAGTTACTCCTGCCTCTTGCTCCCCATTTTACCACAGTCACATCTACAAGCTTACTCTGGCTAGTTCACCAGAAGCGATACGCCATTATTTGTTGACCTTAAGGCTTTCACAGTACTCCTGCTGGGAGCTACTCGAGTTTGCCGTTGGAATTCGCCTGTTGACGAGGCATTTGGCTACCTTAAGAGAGTCATAGTTACTCCTGCCACTTGCTCCTCGTTTTACCACAGTCGCATCTACAAGCTTACTCTGGCCAGTTCACCAGAGCGATACGCCATTATTTGTTGACCTTAAGACTTTCACAGTACTCCTTCCGGGAGCTCCTCGGGTTTGCCGATGTAATTCGCCTTTTGACGAGTCATTTGGCAACCCTAAGAGAGTCATAGTTACTCCTGCCACTTGCTCCCCATTTTACCACAGTCACATCTACAAGCTTACTCTGGCTAGTTCACCAGAAGCGATACGCCATTATTTGTTGTCCTTAAGACTTTCGCAGTACTCCTGCCGCGACCTCCTCGAGTTTGCCGTTGGAATTCTCCTGTTGACGAGGCATTTGGCTACCTTAAGAGAGTCATAGTTACTCCTGCCACTTGCTCCTCGTTTTACCACAGTCGCATCTACAAGCTTACTCTGGCCAGTTCACCAGAGCGATACGCCATTATTTGTTGACCTTAAGACTTTCACAGTACTCCTTCCGGGAGCTCCTCGGGTTTGCCGATGTAATTCGCCTTTTGACGAGTTATTTGGCAACCCTAAGAGAGTCATAGTTACTCCTGCCACTTGCTCCCCATTTTACCACAGTCGGATCTACAAGCTTACTCTGGCCAGTTCACCAGAGCGATACGCCATTATTTGTTGACCTTAAGACTTTCACAGTACTCCTGCCGGGAGCTCCTCGGGTTTGCCGATGTAATTCGCCTTTTGACGAGTCATTTGGCAACCCTAAGAGAGTCATAGTTACTCCTGCCACTTGCTCCCCATTTTACCACAGTCACATCTACAAGCTTACTCTGGCTAGTTCACCAGAGCGATACGCCATTATTTGTTGACCTTAAGGCTTTCACAGTACTCCTGCTGGGAGCTACTCGAGTTTGCCGTTGGAATTCGCCTGTTGACGAGGCATTTGGCTACCTTAAGAGAGTCATAGTTACTCCTGCCACTTGCTCCTCGTTTTACCACAGTCGCATCTACAAGCTTACTCTAGCCAGTTCACCAGAGCGATACGCCATTATTTGTTGACCTTAAGACTTTCACAGTACTCTTTCCGGGAGCTCCTCGGGTTTGCCGATGTAATTCGCCTTTTGACGAGTCATTTGGCAACCCTAAGAGAGTCATAGTTACTCCTGCCACTTGCTCCCCATTTTACCACAGTCACATCTACAAGCTTACTCTGGCTAGTTCACCAGAAGCGATACGCCATTATTTGTTGTCCTTAAGACATTCGCAGTACTCCTGCCGGGAGCTCCTCGAGTTTGCCGTTGGAATTCGCCTGTTGACGAGGCATTTGGCTACCTTAAGAGAGTCATAGTTACTCCTGCCACTTGCTCCTCGTTTTACCACAGTCGCATCTACAAGCTTACTCTGGCCAGTTCACCAGAAGCGATACGCCATTATTTGTTGACCTTAAGACTTTCACAGTACTCCTGCCGGGAGCTCCTCGAGTTTGCCGTTGGAATTCGCCTGTTGACGAGGCATTTGGCTACCTTAAGAGAGTCATAATTACTCCTGCCACTTGCTCCTCGTTTTACCACAGTCGCATCTACAAGCTTACTCTGGCCAGTTCACCAGAGCGATACGCCATTATTTGTTGACCTTAAGACTTTCACTGTACTCCTTCCGGGAGCTCCTCGGGTTTGCCGATGTAATTCGCCTTTTGACGAGTCATTTGGCAACCCTAAGAGAGTCATAGTTACTCCTGCCACTTGCTCCCCATTTTACCACAGTCACATCTACAAGCTTACTCTGGCTAGTTCACCAGAGGCGATACGCCATTATTTGTTGACCTTAAGGCTTTCACAGTACTCCTGCTGGGAGCTACTCGAGTTTGCCGTTGGAATTCGCCTGTTGACGAGGCATTTGGCTACCTTAAGAGAGTCATAGTTACTCCTGCCACTTGCTCCTCGTTTTACCACAGTCGCATCTACAAGCTTACTCTGGCCAGTTCACCAGAGCGATACGCCATTATTTGTTGACCTTAAGACTTTCACAGTACTCCTTCCGGGAGCTCCTCGGGTTTGCCGATGTAATTCGCCTTTTGACGAGTCATTTGGCAACCCTAAGAGAGTCATAGTTACTCCTGCCACTTGCTCCCCATTTTACCACAGTCACATCTACAAGCTTACTCTGGCTAGTTCACCAGAAGCGATACGCCATTATTTGTTGACCTTAAGACTTTCACAGTACTCCTGCCGGGAGCTCCTCGAGTTTGCCGTTGGAATTCTTCTGTTGACGAGGCATTTAGCTACCTTAAGAGAGTCATAGTTACTCCTGCCACTTGCTCCTCGTTTTACCACAGTCGCATCTACAAGCTTACTCTGGCTAGTTCACCAGAAGCGATACGCCATTATTTGTTGATCTTAAGACTTTCACAGTACTCCTGCCGGGAGCTCCTCGAGTTTGCCGTTGGAATTCGCCTGTTGACGAGGCATTTGGCTACCTTAAGAGAGTCATAGTTACTCCTGCCACTTGCTCCTCGTTTTACCACAGTCGCATCTACAAGCTTACTCTGGCTAGTTCACCAGAAGCGATACGCCATTATTTGTTGATCTTAAGACATTCACAGTACTCCTTCCGGGAGCTCCTCGGGTTTGCCGATGTAATTCGCCTTTTGACGAGTCATTTGGCAACCCTAAGAGAGTCATAGTTACTCCTGCCACTTGCTCCCCATTTTACCACAGTCACATCTACAAGCTTACTCTGGCCAGTTCACCAGAGCGATACGCCATTATTTGTTGACCTTAAGACTTTCACAGTACTCCTTCCGGGAGCTCCTCGGGTTTGCCGATGTAATTCGCCTTTTGACGAGTCATTTGGCAACCCTAAAAGAGTCATAGTTACTCCTGCCACTTGCTCCCCATTTTACCACAGTCACATCTACAAGCTTACTCTGGCTAGTTCACCAGAAGCGATACGCCATTATTTGTTGACCTTAAGGCTTTCACAGTACTCCTGCTGGGAGCTACTCGAGTTTGCCGTTGGAATTCGTCTGTTGACGAGGCATTTGGCTACCTTAAGAGAGTCATAGTTACTCCTGCCACTTGCTCCTCGTTTTACCACAGTCGCATCTACAAGCTTACTCTAGCCAGTTCACCAGAGCGATACGCCATTATTTGTTGACCTTAAGACTTTCACAGTACTCCTTCCGGGAGCTCCTCGGGTTTGCCGATGTAATTCGCCTTTTGACGAGTCATTTGGCAACCCTAAGAGAGTCATAGTTACTCCTGCCACTTGCTCCCCATTTTACCACAGTCACATCTACAAGCTTACTCTGGCTAGTTCACCAGAAGCGATACGCCATTATTTGTTGTCCTTAAGACATTCGCAGTACTCCTGCCGGGAGCTCCTCGAGTTTGCCGTTGGAATTCGCCTGTTGACGAGGCATTTGGCTACCTTAAGAGAGTCATAGTTACTCCTGCCACTTGCTCCTCGTTTTACCACAGTCGCATCTACAAGCTTACTCTGGCCAGTTCACCAGAAGCGATACGCCATTATTTGTTGACCTTAAGACTTTCACAGTACTCCTGCCGGGACCTCCTCGAGTTTGCCGTTGGAATTCGCCTGTTGACGAGGCATTTGGCTACCTTAAGAGAGTCATAATTACTCCTGCCACTTGCTCCTCGTTTTACCACAGTCGCATCTACAAGCTTACTCTGGCCAGTTCACCAGAGCGATACGCCATTATTTGTTGACCTTAAGACTTTCACAGTACTCCTTCCGGGAGCTCCTCGGGTTTGCCGATGTAATTCGCCTTTTGACGAGTCATTTGGCAACCCTAAGAGAGTCATAGTTACTCCTGCCACTTGCTCCCCATTTTACCACAGTCACATCTACAAGCTTACTCTGGCTAGTTCACCAGAGGCGATACGCCATTATTTGTTGACCTTAAGGCTTTCACAGTACTCCTGCTGGGAGCTACTCGAGTTTGCCGTTGGAATTCGCCTGTTGACGAGGCATTTGGCTACCTTAAGAGAGTCATAGTTACTCCTGCCACTTGCTCCTCGTTTTACCACAGTCGCATCTACAAGCTTACTCTGGCCAGTTCACCAGAGCGATACGCCATTATTTGTTGACCTTAAGACTTTCACAGTACTCCTTCCGGGAGCTCCTCGGGTTTGCCGATGTAATTCGCCTTTTGACGAGTCATTTGGCAACCCTAAGAGAGTCATAGTTACTCCTGCCACTTGCTCCCCATTTTACCACAGTCACATCTACAAGCTTACTCTGGCTAGTTCACCAGAAGCGATACGCCATTATTTGTTGACCTTAAGACTTTCACAGTACTCCTGCCGGGAGCTCCTCGAGTTTGCCGTTGGAATTCTTCTGTTGACGAGGCATTTGGCTACCTTAAGAGAGTCATAGTTACTCCTGCCACTTGCTCCTCGTTTTACCACAGTCGCATCTACAAGCTTACTCTGGCTAGTTCACCAGATGCGATACGCCATTATTTGTTGATCTTAAGACTTTCACAGTACTCCTGCCGGGAGCTCCTCGAGTTTGCCGTTGGAATTCGCCTGTTGACGAGGCATTTGGCTACCTTAAGAGAGTCATAGTTACTCCTGCCACTTGCTCCTCGTTTTACCACAGTCGCATCTACAAGCTTACTCTGGCTAGTTCACCAGAAGCGATACGCCATTATTTGTTGATCTTAAGACATTCACAGTACTCCTTCCGGGAGCTCCTCGGGTTTGCCGATGTAATTCGCCTTTTGACGGTTTATTTGGCAACCCTAAGAGAGTCATAGTTACTCCTGCCACTTGCTCCCCATTTTACCACAGTCGCATCTACAAGCTTACTCTGGCCAGTTCACCAGAAGCGATACGACATTATTTGTTGACCTTAAGACTTTCACAGTACTCCTGCCGGGAGCTCCTCGAGTTTGCCGTTGGAATTCGCCTGTTGACGAGGCATTTGGCTACCTTAAGAGAGTCATAGTTACTCCTGCCACTTGCTCCTCGTTTTACCACAGTCGCATCTACAAGCTTACTCTGGCCAGTTCACCAGAGCGATACGCCATTATTTGTTGACCTTAAGACTTTCACAGTACTCCTTCCGGGAGCTCCTCGGGTTTGCCGATGTAATTCGCCTTTTGACGAGTTATTTGGCAACCCTAAGAGAGTCATAGTTACTCCTGCCACTTGCTCCCCATTTTACCACAGTCGCATCTACAAGCTTACTCTGGCCAGTTCACCAGAGCGATACGCCATTATTTGTTGACCTTAAGACTTTCACAGTACTCCTTCCGGGAGCTCCTCGGGTTTGCCGATGTAATTCGCCTTTTGACGAGTCATTTGGCAACCCTAAGAGAGTCATAGTTACTCCTGCCACTTGCTCCCCATTTTACCACAGTCACATCTACAAGCTTACTCTGGCTGGTTCACCAGAAGCGATACGCCATTATTTGTTGACCTTAAGGCTTTCACAGTACTCCTGCTGGGAGCTCCTCGAGTTTGCCGTTGGAATTCGCCTGTTGACGAGGCATTTGGCTACCTTAAGAGAGTCATAGTTACTCCTGCCACTTGCTCCTCGTTTTACCACAGTCGCATCTACAAGCTTACTCTGGCCAGTTCACCAGAGCGATACGCCATTATTTGTTGACCTTAAGACTTTCACAGTACTCCTTCCGGGAGCTCCTCGGGTTTGCCGATGTAATTCGCCTTTTGACGAGTCATTTGGCAACCCTAAGAGAGTCATAGTTACTCCTGCCACTTGCTCCCCATTTTACCACAGTCACATCTACAAGCTTACTCTGGCTAGTTCACCAGAAGCGATACGCCATTATTTGTTGTCCTTAAGACATTCGCAGTACTCCTGCCGGGAGCTCCTCGAGTTTGCCGTTGGAATTCGCCTGTTGACGAGGCATTTGGCTACCTTAAGAGAGTCATAGTTACTCCTGCCACTTGCTCCTCGTTTTACCACAGTCGCATCTACAAGCTTACTCTGGCCAGTTCACCAGAAGCGATACGCCATTATTTGTTGACCTTAAGACTTTCACAGTACTCCTGCCGGGAGCTCCTCGAGTTTGCCGTTGGAATTCGCCTGTTGACGAGGCATTTGGCTACCTTAAGAGAGTCATAGTTACTCCTGCCACTTGCTCCTCGTTTTACCACAGTCGCATCTACAAGCTTACTCTGGCTAGTTCACCAGAAGCGATACGCCATTATTTGTTGATCTTAAGACATTCACAGTACTCCTTCCGGGAGCTCCTCGGGTTTGCCGATGTAATTCGCCTTTTGACGAGTTATTTGGCAACCCTAAGAGAGTCATAGTTACTCCTGCCACTTGCTCCCCATTTTACCACAGTCGCATCTACAAGCTTACTCTGGCCAGTTCACCAGAGCGATACGCCATTATTTGTTGACCTTAAGACTTTCACAGTACTCCTTCCGGGAGCTCCTCGGGTTTGCCGATGTAATTCGCCTATTGACGAGTCATTTGGCAACCCTAAGAGAGTCATAGTTACTCCTGCCACTTGCTCCCCATTTTACCACAGTCACATCTACAAGCTTACACCGGCTAGTTCACCAGAAGCGATACGCCATTATTTGTTGTCCTTAAGACATTCGCAGTACTCCTGCCGGGAGCTCCTCGAGTTTGCCGTTGGAATTCGCCTGTTGACGAGGCATTTGGCTACCTTAAGAGAGTCATAGTTACTCCTGCCACTTGCTCCTCGTTTTACCACAGTCGCATCTACAAGCTTACTCTGGCCAGTTCACCAGAGGCGATACGCCATTATTTGTTGACCTTAAGACTTTCACAGTACTCCTGCCGGGAGCTCCTCGAGTTTGCCGTTGGAATTCGCCTGTTGACGAGGCATTTGGCTACCTTAAGAGAGTCATAGTTACTCCTGCCACTTGCTCCTCGTTTTACCACAGTCGCATCTACAAGCTTACTCTGGCTAGTTCACCAGAAGCGATACGCCATTATTTGTTGATCTTAAGACTTTCACAGTACTCCTGCCGGGAGCTCCTCGAGTTTGCCGTTGGAATTCGCCTGTTGACGAGGCATTTGGCTACCTTACGAGAGTCATAGCTACTCCTGCCAGTTGCTCCTCGTTTTACCACAGTCGCATCTACAAGCTTACTCTGGCTAGTTCACCAGAAGCGATACGCCATTATTTGTTGATCTTAAGACATTCACAGTACTCCTTCCGGGAGCTCCTCGGGTTTGCCGATGTAATTCGCCTTTTGACGAGTTATTTGGCAACCCTAAGAGAGTCATAGTTACTCCTGCCACTTGCTCCCCATTTTACCACAGTCGCATCTACAAGCTTACTCTGGCCAGTTCACCAGAAGCGATACGCCATTATTTGTTGACCTTAAGACTTTCACAGTACTCCTGCCGGGAGCTCCTCGAGTTTGCCGTTGGAATTCGCCTGTTGACGAGGCATTTGGCTACCTTAAGAGAGTCATAGTTACTCCTGCCACTTGCTCCTCGTTTTACCACAGTCGCATCTACAAGCTTACTCTGGCCAGTTCACCAGAGCGATACGCCATTATTTGTTGACCTTAAGACTTTCACAGTACTCCTTCCGGGAGCTCCTCGAATTTGCCGTTGGAATTTGCCTGTTGACGAGGCATTTGGCTACCTTAAGAGAGTCATAGTTACTCCTGCCACTTGCTCCTCGTTTTACCACAGTCGCATCTACAAGCTTACTCTGGCTAGTTCACCAGAAGCGATACGCCATTATTTGTTGATCTTAAGACTTTCACAGTACTCCTTCCGGGTGCTCCTCGGGTTTGCCGATGTAATTCGCCTTTTGACGAGTTATTTGGCAACCCTAAGAGAGTCATAGTTACTCCTGCCACTTGCTCCCCATTTTACCACAGTCGCATCTACAAGCTTACTCTGGCCAGTTCACCAGAAGCGATACGCCATTATTTGTTGACCTTAAGACTTTCACAGTACTCCTGCCGGGAGCTCCTCGAGTTTGCCGTTGGAATTCGCCTGTTGACGAGGCATTTGGCTACCTTAAGAGAGTCATAGTTACTCCTGCCACTTGCTCCTCGTTTTACCACAGTCGCATCTACAAGCTTACTCTGGCCAGTTCACCAGAGCGATACGCCATTATTTGTTGACATTAAGACTTTCACAGTACTCCTTCCGGGAGCTCCTCGGGTTTGCCGATGTAATTCGCCTTTTGACGAGTCATTTGGCAACCCTAAGAGAGTCATAGTTACTCCTGCCACTTGCTCCCCATTTTACCACAGTCACATCTACAAGCTTACTCTGGCTAGTTCACCAGAAGCGATACGCCATTATTTGTTGTCCTTAAGACTTTCGCAGTACTCCTGCCGCGAGCTCCTCGAGTTTGCCGTTGGAATTCGCCTGTTGACGAGGCATTTGGCTACCTTAAGAGAGTCATAGTTACTCCTGCCACTTGCTCCTCGTTTTACCACAGTCGCATCTACAAGCTTACTCTGGCCAGTTCACCAGAGCGATACGCCATTATTTGTTGACCTTAAGACTTTCACAGTACTCCTTCCGGGAGCTCCTCGGGTTTGCCGATGTAATTCGCCTTTTGACGAGTCATTTGGCAACCCTAAGAGAGTCATAGTTACTCCTGCCACTTGCTCCCCATTTTACCACAGTCACATCTACAAGCTTACTCTGGCTAGTTCACCAGAGGCGATACGCCATTATTTGTTGACCTTAAGGCTTTCACAGTACTCCTGCTGGGAGCTACTCGAGTTTGCCGTTGGAATTCGCCTGTTGACGAGGCATTTGGCTACCTTAAGAGAGTCATAGTTACTCCTGCCACTTGCTCCTCGTTTTACCACAGTCGCATCTACAAGCTTACTCTGGCCAGTTCACCAGAGCGATACGCCATTATTTGTTGACCTTAAGACTTTCACAGTACTCCTTCCGGGAGCTCCTCGGGTTTGCCGATGTAATTCGCCTTTTGACGAGTCATTTGGCAACCCTAAGAGAGTCATAGTTACTCCTGCCACTTGCTCCCCATTTTACCACAGTCACATCTACAAGCTTACTCTGGCTAGTTCACCAGAAGCGATACGCCATTATTTGTTGACCTTAAGACTTTCACAGTACTCCTGCCGGGAGCTCCTCGAGTTTGCCGTTGGAATTCTTCTGTTGACGAGGCATTTGGCTACCTTAAGAGAGTCATAGTTACTCCTGCCACTTGCTCCTCGTTTTACCACAGTCGCATCTACAAGCTTACTCTGGCTAGTTCACCAGAAGCGATACGCCATTATTTGTTGATCTTAAGACTTTCACAGTACTCCTGCCGGGAGCTCCTCGAGTTTGCCGTTGGAATTCGCCTGTTGACGAGGCATTTGGCTACCTTAAGAGAGTCATAGTTACTCCTGCCACTTGCTCCTCGTTTTACCACAGTCGCATCTACAAGCTTACTCTGGCTAGTTCACCAGAAGCGATACGCCATTATTTGTTGATCTTAAGACATTCACAGTACTCCTGCCGGGAGCTCCTCGAGTTTGCCGTTGGAATTCGCCTGTTGACGAGGCATTTGGCTACCTTGAGAGTCATAGTTACTCCTGCCACTTGCTCCTCGTTTTACCACAGTCGCATCTACAAGCTTACTCTGGCTAGTTCACCAGAAGCGATACGCCATTATTTGTTGATCTTAAGACATTCACAGTACTCCTTCCGGGAGCTCCTCGGGTTTGCCGATGTAATTCGCCTTTTGACGAGTTATTTGGCAACCCTAAGAGAGTCATAGTTACTCCTGCCACTTGCTCCCCATTTTACCACAGTCGCATCTACAAGCTTACTCTGGCCAGTTCACCAGAGCGATACGCCATTATTTGTTGACCTTAAGACTTTCACAGTACTCCTTCCGGGAGCTCCTCGGGTTTGCCGATGTAATTCGCCTTTTGACGAGTCATTTGGCAACCCTAAGAGAGTCATAGTTACTCCTGCCACTTGCTCCCCATTTTACCACAGTCACATCTACAAGCTTACACCGGCTAGTTCACCAGAAGCGATACGCCATTATTTGTTGTCCTTAAGACATTCGCAGTACTCCTGCCGGGAGCTCCTCGAGTTTGCCGTTGGAATTCGCCTGTTGACGAGGCATTTGGCTACCTTAAGAGAGTCATAGTTACTCCTGCCACTTGCTCCTCGTTTTACCACAGTCGCATCTACAAGCTTACTCTGGCCAGTTCACCAGAGGCGATACGCCATTATTTGTTGACCTTAAGACTTTCACAGTACTCCTGCCGGGAGCTCCTCGAGTTTGCCGTTGGAATTCGCCTGTTGACGAGGCATTTGGCTACCTTAAGAGAGTCATAGTTACTCCTGCCACTTGCTCCTCGTTTTACCACAGTCGCATCTACAAGCTTACTCTGGCTAGTTCACCAGAAGCGATACGCCATTATTTGTTGATCTTAAGACTTTCACAGTACTCCTGCCGGGAGCTCCTCGAGTTTGCCGTTGGAATTCGCCTGTTGACGAGGCATTTGGCTACCTTACGAGAGTCATAGCTACTCCTGCCAGTTGCTCCTCGTTTTACCACAGTCGCATCTACAAGCTTACTCTGGCTAGTTCACCAGAAGCGATACGCCATTATTTGTTGATCTTAAGACATTCACAGTACTCCTTCCGGGAGCTCCTCGGGTTTGCCGATGTAATTCGCCTTTTGACGAGTTATTTGGCAACCCTAAGAGAGTCATAGTTACTCCTGCCACTTGCTCCCCATTTTACCACAGTCGCATCTACAAGCTTACTCTGGCCAGTTCACCAGAAGCGATACGCCATTATTTGTTGACCTTAAGACTTTCACAGTACTCCTGCCGGGAGCTCCTCGAGTTTGCCGTTGGAATTCGCCTGTTGACGAGGCATTTGGCTACCTTAAGAGAGTCATAGTTACTCCTGCCACTTGCTCCTCGTTTTACCACAGTCGCATCTACAAGCTTACTCTGGCCAGTTCACCAGAGCGATACGCCATTATTTGTTGACCTTAAGACTTTCACAGTACTCCTTCCGGGAGCTCCTCGAGTTTGCCGTTGGAATTTGCCTGTTGACGAGGCATTTGGCTACCTTAAGAGAGTCATAGTTACTCCTGCCACTTGCTCCTCGTTTTACCACAGTCGCATCTACAAGCTTACTCTGGCTAGTTCACCAGAAGCGATACGCCATTATTTGTTGATCTTAAGACTTTCACAGTACTCCTTCCGGGTGCTCCTCGGGTTTGCCGATGTAATTCGCCTTTTGACGAGTTATTTGGCAACCCTAAGAGAGTCATAGTTACTCCTGCCACTTGCTCCCCATTTTACCACAGTCGCATCTACAAGCTTACTCTGGCCAGTTCACCAGAAGCGATACGCCATTATTTGTTGACCTTAAGACTTTCACAGTACTCCTGCCGGGAGCTCCTCGAGTTTGCCGTTGGAATTCGCCTGTTGACGAGGCATTTGGCTACCTTAAGAGAGTCATAGTTACTCCTGCCACTTGCTCCTCGTTTTACCACAGTCGCATCTACAAGCTTACTCTGGCCAGTTCACCAGAGCGATACGCCATTATTTGTTGACATTAAGACTTTCACAGTACTCCTTCCGGGAGCTCCTCGGGTTTGCCGATGTAATTCGCCTTTTGACGAGTCATTTGGCAACCCTAAGAGAGTCATAGTTACTCCTGCCACTTGCTCCCCATTTTACCACAGTCACATCTACAAGCTTACTCTGGCTAGTTCACCAGAAGCGATACGCCATTATTTGTTGTCCTTAAGACTTTCGCAGTACTCCTGCCGCGAGCTCCTCGAGTTTGCCGTTGGAATTCGCCTGTTGACGAGGCATTTGGCTACCTTAAGAGAGTCATAGTTACTCCTGCCACTTGCTCCTCGTTTTACCACAGTCGCATCTACAAGCTTACTCTGGCCAGTTCACCAGAGCGATACGCCATTATTTGTTGACCTTAAGACTTTCACAGTACTCCTTCCGGGAGCTCCTCGGGTTTGCCGATGTAATTCGCCTTTTGACGAGTCATTTGGCAACCCTAAGAGAGTCATAGTTACTCCTGCCACTTGCTCCCCATTTTACCACAGTCACATCTACAAGCTTACTCTGGCTAGTTCACCAGAGGCGATACGCCATTATTTGTTGACCTTAAGGCTTTCACAGTACTCCTGCTGGGAGCTACTCGAGTTTGCCGTTGGAATTCGCCTGTTGACGAGGCATTTGGCTACCTTAAGAGAGTCATAGTTACTCCTGCCACTTGCTCCTCGTTTTACCACAGTCGCATCTACAAGCTTACTCTGGCCAGTTCACCAGAGCGATACGCCATTATTTGTTGACCTTAAGACTTTCACAGTACTCCTTCCGGGAGCTCCTCGGGTTTGCCGATGTAATTCGCCTTTTGACGAGTCATTTGGCAACCCTAAGAGAGTCATAGTTACTCCTGCCACTTGCTCCCCATTTTACCACAGTCACATCTACAAGCTTACTCTGGCTAGTTCACCAGAAGCGATACGCCATTATTTGTTGACCTTAAGACTTTCACAGTACTCCTGCCGGGAGCTCCTCGAGTTTGCCGTTGGAATTCTTCTGTTGACGAGGCATTTGGCTACCTTAAGAGAGTCATAGTTACTCCTGCCACTTGCTCCTCGTTTTACCACAGTCGCATCTACAAGCTTACTCTGGCTAGTTCACCAGAAGCGATACGCCATTATTTGTTGATCTTAAGACTTTCACAGTACTCCTGCCGGGAGCTCCTCGAGTTTGCCGTTGGAATTCGCCTGTTGACGAGGCATTTGGCTACCTTAAGAGAGTCATAGTTACTCCTGCCACTTGCTCCTCGTTTTACCACAGTCGCATCTACAAGCTTACTCTGGCTAGTTCACCAGAAGCGATACGCCATTATTTGTTGATCTTAAGACATTCACAGTACTCCTTCCGGGAGCTCCTCGGGTTTGCCGATGTAATTCGCCTTTTGACGGTTTATTTGGCAACCCTAACAGAGTCATAGTTACTCCTGCCACTTGCTCCCCATTTTACCACAGTCGCATCTACAAGCTTACTCTGGCCAGTTCACCAGAAGCGATACGACATTATTTGTTGACCTTAAGACTTTCACAGTACTCCTGCCGGGAGCTCCTCGAGTTTGCCGTTGGAATTCGCCTGTTGACGAGGCATTTGGCTACCTTAAGAGAGTCATAGTTACTCCTGCCACTTGCTCCTCGTTTTACCACAGTCGCATCTACAAGCTTACTCTGGCCAGTTCACCAGAGCGATACGCCATTATTTGTTGACCTTAAGACTTTCACAGTACTCCTTCCGGGAGCTCCTCGGGTTTGCCGATGTAATTCGCCTTTTGACGAGTTATTTGGCAACCCTAAGAGAGTCATAGTTACTCCTGCCACTTGCTCCCCATTTTACCACAGTCGCATCTACAAGCTTACTCTGGCCAGTTCACCAGAGCGATACGCCATTATTTGTTGACCTTAAGACTTTCACAGTACTCCTTCCGGGAGCTCCTCGGGTTTGCCGATGTAATTCGCATTTTGACGAGTCATTTGGCAACCCTAAGAGAGTCATAGTTACTCCTGCCACTTGCTCCCCATTTTACCACAGTCACATCTACAAGCTTACTCTGGCTGGTTCACCAGAAGCGATACGCCATTATTTGTTGACCTTAAGGCTTTCACAGTACTCCTGCTGGGAGCTCCTCGAGTTTGCCGTTGGAATTCGCCTGTTGACGAGGCATTTGGCTACCTTAAGAGAGTCATAGTTACTCCTGCCACTTGCTCCTCGTTTTACCACAGTCGCATCTACAAGCTTACTCTGGCCAGTTCACCAGAGCGATACGCCATTATTTGTTGACCTTAAGACTTTCACAGTACTCCTTCCGGGAGCTCCTCGGGTTTGCCGATGTAATTCGCCTTTTGACGAGTCATTTGGCAACCCTAAGAGAGTCATAGTTACTCCTGCCACTTGCTCCCCATTTTACCACAGTCACATCTACAAGCTTACTCTGGCTAGTTCACCAGAAGCGATACGCCATTATTTGTTGTCCTTAAGACATTCGCAGTACTCCTGCCGGGAGCTCCTCGAGTTTGCCGTTGGAATTCGCCTGTTGACGAGGCATTTGGCTACCTTAAGAGAGTCATAGTTACTCCTGCCACTTGCTCCTCGTTTTACCACAGTCGCATCTACAAGCTTACTCTGGCCAGTTCACCAGAAGCGATACGCCATTATTTGTTGACCTTAAGACTTTCACAGTACTCCTGCCGGGAGCTCCTCGAGTTTGCCGTTGGAATTCGCCTGTTGACGAGGCATTTGGCTACCTTAAGAGAGTCATAGTTACTCCTGCCACTTGCTCCTCGTTTTACCACAGTCGCATCTACAAGCTTACTCTGGCTAGTTCACCAGAAGCGATACGCCATTATTTGTTGATCTTAAGACATTCACAGTACTCCTTCCGGGAGCTCCTCGGGTTTGCCGATGTAATTCGCCTTTTGACGAGTTATTTGGCAACCCTAAGAGAGTCATAGTTACTCCTGCCACTTGCTCCCCATTTTACCACAGTCGCATCTACAAGCTTACTCTGGCCAGTTCACCAGAGCGATACGCCATTATTTGTTGACCTTAAGACTTTCACAGTACTCCTTCCGGGAGCTCCTCGGGTTTGCCGATGTAATTCGCCTTTTGACGAGTCATTTGGCAACCCTAAGAGAGTCATAGTTACTCCTGCCACTTGCTCCCCATTTTACCACAGTCACATCTACAAGCTTACACTGGCTAGTTCACCAGAAGCGATACGCCATTATTTGTTGTCCTTAAGACATTCGCAGTACTCCTGCCGGGAGCTCCTCGAGTTTGCCGTTGGAATTCGCCTGTTGACGAGGCATTTGGCTACCTTAAGAGAGTCATAGTTACTCCTGCCACTTGCTCCTCGTTTTACCACAGTCGCATCTACAAGCTTACTCTGGCCAGTTCACCAGAGGCGATACGCCATTATTTGTTGACCTTAAGACTTTCACAGTACTCCTGCCGGGAGCTCCTCGAGTTTGCCGTTGGAATTCGCCTGTTGACGAGGCATTTGGCTACCTTAAGAGAGTCATAGTTACTCCTGCCACTTGCTCCTCGTTTTACCACAGTCGCATCTACAAGCTTACTCTGGCTAGTTCACCAGAAGCGATACGCCATTATTTCTTGATCTTAAGACTTTCACAGTACTCCTGCCGGGAGCTCCTCGAGTTTGCCGTTGGAATTCGCCTGTTGACGAGGCATTTGGCTACCTTACGAGAGTCATAGCTACTCCTGCCAGTTGCTCCTCGTTTTACCACAGTCGCATCTACAAGCTTACTCTGGCTAGTTCACCAGAAGCGATACGCCATTATTTGTTGATCTTAAGACATTCACAGTACTCCTTCCGGGAGCTCCTCGGGTTTGCCGATGTAATTCGCCTTTTGACGAGTTATTTGGCAACCCTAAGAGAGTCATAGTTACTCCTGCCACTTGCTCCCCATTTTACCACAGTCGCATCTACAAGCTTACTCTGGCCAGTTCACCAGAAGCGATACGCCATTATTTGTTGACCTTAAGACTTTCACAGTACTCCTGCCGGGAGCTCCTCGAGTTTGCCGTTGGAATTCGCCTGTTGACGAGGCATTTGGCTACCTTAAGAGAGTCATAGTTACTCCTGCCACTTGCTCCTCGTTTTACCACAGTCGCATCTACAAGCTTACTCTGGCCAGTTCACCAGAGCGATACGCCATTATTTGTTGACCTTAAGACTTTCACAGTACTCCTTCCGGGAGCTCCTCGAGTTTGCCGTTGGAATTTGCCTGTTGACGAGGCATTTGGCTACCTTAAGAGAGTCATAGTTACTCCTGCCACTTGCTCCTCGTTTTACCACAGTCGCATCTACAAGCTTACTCTGGCTAGTTCACCAGAAGCGATACGCCATTATTTGTTGATCTTAAGACTTTCACAGTACTCCTTCCGGGAGCTCCTCGGGTTTGCCGATGTAATTCGCCTTTTGACGAGTTATTTGGCAACCCTAAGAGAGTCATAGTTACTCCTGCCACTTGCTCCCCATTTTACCACAGTCGCATCTACAAGCTTACTCTGGCCAGTTCACCAGAAGCGATACGCCATTATTTGTTGACCTTAAGACTTTCACAGTACTCCTGCCGGGAGCTCCTCGAGTTTGCCGTTGGAATTCGCCTGTTGACGAGGCATTTGGCTACCTTAAGAGAGTCATAGTTACTCCTGCCACTTGCTCCTCGTTTTACCACAGTCGCATCTACAAGCTTACTCTGGCCAGTTCACCAGAGCGATACGCCATTATTTGTTGACATTAAGACTTTCACAGTACTCCTTCCGGGAGCTCCTCGGGTTTGCCGATGTAATTCGCCTTTTGACGAGTCATTTGGCAACCCTAAGAGAGTCATAGTTACTCCTGCCACTTGCTCCCCATTTTACCACAGTCACATCTACAAGCTTACTCTGGCTAGTTCACCAGAAGCGATACGCCATTATTTGTTGTCCTTAAGACTTTCGCAGTACTCCTGCCGCGAGCTCCTCGAGTTTGCCGTTGGAATTCGCCTGTTGACGAGGCATTTGGCTACCTTAAGAGAGTCATAGTTACTCCTGCCACTTGCTCCTCGTTTTACCACAGTCGCATCTACAAGCTTACTCTGGCCAGTTCACCAGAGCGATACGCCATTATTTGTTGACCTTAAGACTTTCACAGTACTCCTTCCGGGAGCTCCTCGGGTTTGCCGATGTAATTCGCCTTTTGACGAGTCATTTGGCAACCCTAAGAGAGTCATAGTTACTCCTGCCACTTGCTCCCCATTTTACCACAGTCACATCTACAAGCTTACTCTGGCTAGTTCACCAGAGGCGATACGCCATTATTTGTTGACCTTAAGGCTTTCACAGTACTCCTGCTGGGAGCTACTCGAGTTTGCCGTTGGAATTCGCCTGTTGACGAGGCATTTGGCTACCTTAAGAGAGTCATAGTTACTCCTGCCACTTGCTCCTCGTTTTACCACAGTCGCATCTACAAGCTTACTCTGGCCAGTTCACCAGAGCGATACGCCATTATTTGTTGACCTTAAGACTTTCTCAGTACTCCTTCCGGGAGCTCCTCGGGTTTGCCGATGTAATTCGCCTTTTGACGAGTCATTTGGCAACCCTAAGAGAGTCATAGTTACTCCTGCCACTTGCTCCCCATTTTACCACAGTCACATCTACAAGCTTACTCTGGCTAGTTCACCAGAAGCGATACGCCATTATTTGTTGACCTTAAGACTTTCACAGTACTCCTGCCGGGAGCTCCTCGAGTTTGCCGTTGGAATTCTTCTGTTGACGAGGCATTTGGCTACCTTAAGAGAGTCATAGTTACTCCTGCCACTTGATCCTCGTTTTACCACAGTCGCATCTACAAGCTTACTCTGGCTAGTTCACCAGAAGCGATACGCCATTATTTGTTGATCTTAAGACTTTCACAGTACTCCTGCCGGGAGCTCCTCGAGTTTGCCGTTGGAATTCGCCTGTTGACGAGGCATTTGGCTACCTTAAGAGAGTCATAGTTACTCCTGCCACTTGCTCCTCGTTTTACCACAGTCGCATCTACAAGCTTACTCTGGCTAGTTCACCAGAAGCGATACGCCATTATTTGTTGATCTTAAGACATTCACAGTACTCCTTCCGGGAGCTCCTCGGGTTTGCCGATGTAATTCGCCTTTTGACGGTTTATTTGGCAACCCTAACAGAGTCATAGTTACTCCTGCCACTTGCTCCCCATTTTACCACAGTCGCATCTACAAGCTTACTCTGGCCAGTTCACCAGAAGCGATACGACATTATTTGTTGACCTTAAGACTTTCACAGTACTCCTGCCGGGAGCTCCTCGAGTTTGCCGTTGGAATTCGCCTGTTGACGAGGCATTTGGCTACCTTAAGAGAGTCATAGTTACTCCTGCCACTTGCTCCTCGTTTTACCACAGTCGCATCTACAAGCTTACTCTGGCCAGTTCACCAGAGCGATACGCCATTATTTGTTGACCTTAAGACTTTCACAGTACTCCTTCCGGGAGCTCCTCGGGTTTGCCGATGTAATTCGCCTTTTGACGAGTTATTTGGCAACCCTAAGAGAGTCATAGTTACTCCTGCCACTTGCTCCCCATTTTACCACAGTCGCATCTACAAGCTTACTCTGGCCAGTTCACCAGAGCGATACGCCATTATTTGTTGACCTTAAGACTTTCACAGTACTCCTTCCGGGAGCTCCTCGGGTTTGCCGATGTAATTCGCCTTTTGACGAGTCATTTGGCAACCCTAAGAGAGTCATAGTTACTCCTGCCACTTGCTCCCCATTTTACCACAGTCACATCTACAAGCTTACTCTGGCTGGTTCACCAGAAGCGATACGCCATTATTTGTTGACCTTAAGGCTTTCACAGTACTCCTGCTGGGAGCTCCTCGAGTTTGCCGTTGGAATTCGCCTGTTGACGAGGCATTTGGCTACCTTAAGAGAGTCATAGTTACTCCTGCCACTTGCTCCTCGTTTTACCACAGTCGCATCTACAAGCTTACTCTGGCCAGTTCACCAGAGCGATACGCCATTATTTGTTGACCTTAAGACTTTCACAGTACTCCTTCCGGGAGCTCCTCGGGTTTGCCGATGTAATTCGCCTTTTGACGAGTCATTTGGCAACCCTAAGAGAGTCATAGTTACTCCTGCCACTTGCTCCCCATTTTACCACAGTCACATCTACAAGCTTACTCTGGCTAGTTCACCAGAAGCGATACGCCATTATTTGTTGTCCTTAAGACATTCGCAGTACTCCTGCCGGGAGCTCCTCGAGTTTGCCGTTGGAATTCGCCTGTTGACGAGGCATTTGGCTACCTTAAGAGAGTCATAGTTACTCCTGCCACTTGCTCCTCGTTTTACCACAGTCGCATCTACAAGCTTACTCTGGCCAGTTCACCAGAAGCGATACGCCATTATTTGTTGACCTTAAGACTTTCACAGTACTCCTGCCGGGAGCTCCTCGAGTTTGCCGTTGGAATTCGCCTGTTGACGAGGCATTTGGCTACCTTAAGAGAGTCATAGTTACTCCTGCCACTTGCTCCTCGTTTTACCACAGTCGCATCTACAAGCTTACTCTGGCTAGTTCACCAGAAGCGATACGCCATTATTTGTTGATCTTAAGACATTCACAGTACTCCTTCCGGGAGCTCCTCGGGTTTGCCGATGTAATTCGCCTTTTGACGAGTTATTTGGCAACCCTAAGAGAGTCATAGTTACTCCTGCCACTTGCTCCCCATTTTACCACAGTCGCATCTACAAGCTTACTCTGGCCAGTTCACCAGAGCGATACGCCATTATTTGTTGACCTTAAGACTTTCACAGTACTCCTTCCGGGAGCTCCTCGGGTTTGCCGATGTAATTCGCCTTTTGACGAGTCATTTGGCAACCCTAAGAGAGTCATAGTTACTCCTGCCACTTGCTCCCCATTTTACCACAGTTACATCTACAAGCTTACACTGGCTAGTTCACCAGAAGCGATACGCCATTATTTGTTGTCCTTAAGACATTCGCAGTACTCCTGCCGGGAGCTCCTCGAGTTTGCCGTTGGAATTCGCCTGTTGACGAGGCATTTGGCTACCTTAAGAGAGTCATAGTTACTCCTGCCACTTGCTCCTCGTTTTACCACAGTCGCATCTACAAGCTTACTCTGGCCAGTTCACCAGAGGCGATACGCCATTATTTGTTGACCTTAAGACTTTCACAGTACTCCTGCCGGGAGCTCCTCGAGTTTGCCGTTGGAATTCGCCTGTTGACGAGGCATTTGGCTACCTTAAGAGAGTCATAGTTACTCCTGCCACTTGCTCCTCGTTTTACCACAGTCGCATCTACAAGCTTACTCTGGCTAGTTCACCAGAAGCGATACGCCATTATTTCTTGATCTTAAGACTTTCACAGTACTCCTGCCGGGAGCTCCTCGAGTTTGCCGTTGGAATTCGCCTGTTGACGAGGCATTTGGCTACCTTACGAGAGTCATAGCTACTCCTGCCAGTTGCTCCTCGTTTTACCACAGTCGCATCTACAAGCTTACTCTGGCTAGTTCACCAGAAGCGATACGCCATTATTTGTTGATCTTAAGACATTCACAGTACTCCTTCCGGGAGCTCCTCGGGTTTGCCGATGTAATTCGCCTTTTGACGAGTTATTTGGCAACCCTAAGAGAGTCATAGTTACTCCTGCCACTTGCTCCCCATTTTACCACAGTCGCATCTACAAGCTTACTCTGGCCAGTTCACCAGAAGCGATACGCCATTATTTGTTGACCTTAAGACTTTCACAGTACTCCTGCCGGGAGCTCCTCGAGTTTGCCGTTGGAATTCGCCTGTTGACGAGGCATTTGGCTACCTTAAGAGAGTCATAGTTACTCCTGCCACTTGCTCCTCGTTTTACCACAGTCGCATCTACAAGCTTACTCTGGCCAGTTCACCAGAGCGATACGCCATTATTTGTTGACCTTAAGACTTTCACAGTACTCCTTCCGGGAGCTCCTCGAGTTTGCCGTTGGAATTTGCCTGTTGACGAGGCATTTGGCTACCTTAAGAGAGTCATAGTTACTCCTGCCACTTGCTCCTCGTTTTACCACAGTCGCATCTACAAGCTTACTCTGGCTAGTTCACCAGAAGCGATACGCCATTATTTGTTGATCTTAAGACTTTCACAGTACTCCTTCCGGGAGCTCCTCGGGTTTGCCGATGTAATTCGCCTTTTGACGAGTTATTTGGCAACCCTAAGAGAGTCATAGTTACTCCTGCCACTTGCTCCCCATTTTACCACAGTCGCATCTACAAGCTTACTCTGGCCAGTTCACCAGAAGCGATACGCCATTATTTGTTGACCTTAAGACTTTCACAGTACTCCTGCCGGGAGCTCCTCGAGTTTGCCGTTGGAATTCGCCTGTTGACGAGGCATTTGGCTACCTTAAGAGAGTCATAGTTACTCCTGCCACTTGCTCCTCGTTTTACCACAGTCGCATCTACAAGCTTACTCTGGCCAGTTCACCAGAGCGATACGCCATTAATTGTTGACCTTAAGACTTTCACAGTACTCCTTCCGGGAGCTCCTCGGGTTTGCCGATGTAATTCGCCTTTTGACGAGTCATTTGGCAACCCTAAGAGAGTCATAGTTACTCCTGCCTCTTGCTCCCCATTTTACCACAGTCACATCTACAAGCTTACTCTGGCTAGTTCACCAGAAGCGATACGCCATTATTTGTTGACCTTAAGGCTTTCACAGTACTCCTGCTGGGAGCTACTCGAGTTTGCCGTTGGAATTCGCCTGTTGACGAGGCATTTGGCTACCTTAAGAGAGTCATAGTTACTCCTGCCACTTGCTCCTCGTTTTACCACAGTCGCATCTACAAGCTTACTCTGGCCAGTTCACCAGAGCGATACGCCATTATTTGTTGACCTTAAGACTTTCACAGTACTCCTTCCGGGAGCTCCTCGGGTTTGCCGATGTAATTCGCCTTTTGACGAGTCATTTGGCAACCCTAAGAGAGTCATAGTTACTCCTGCCACTTGCTCCCCATTTTACCACAGTCACATCTACAAGCTTACTCTGGCTAGTTCACCAGAAGCGATACGCCATTATTTGTTGTCCTTAAGACTTTCGCAGTACTCCTGCCGGGACCTCCTCGAGTTTGCCGTTGGAATTCTCCTGTTGACGAGGCATTTGGCTACCTTAAGAGAGTCATAGTTACTCCTGCCACTTGCTCCTCGTTTTACCACAGTCGCATCTACAAGCTTACTCTGGCCAGTTCACCAGAGCGATACGCCATTATTTGTTGACCTTAAGACTTTCACAGTACTCCTTCCGGGAGCTCCTCGGGTTTGCCGATGTAATTCGCCTTTTGACGAGTTATTTGGCAACCCTAAGAGAGTCATAGTTACTCCTGCCACTTGCTCCCCATTTTACCACAGTCGCATCTACAAGCTTACTCTGGCCAGTTCACCAGAGCGATACGCCATTATTTGTTGACCTTAAGACTTTCACAGTACTCCTTCCGGGAGCTCCTCGGGTTTGCCGATGTAATTCGCCTTTTGACGAGTCATTTGGCAACCCTAAGAGAGTCATAGTTACTCCTGCCACTTGCTCCCCATTTTACCACAGTCACATCTACAAGCTTACACTGGCTAGTTCACCAGAAGCGATACGCCATTATTTGTTGTCCTTAAGACATTCGCAGTACTCCTGCCGGGAGCTCCTCGAGTTTGCCGTTGGAATTCGCCTGTTGACGAGGCATTTGGCTACCTTAAGAGAGTCATAGTTACTCCTGCCACTTGCTCCTCGTTTTACCACAGTCGCATCTACAAGCTTACTCTGGCCAGTTCACCAGAGGCGATACGCCATTATTTGTTGACCTTAAGACTTTCACAGTACTCCTGCCGGGAGCTCCTCGAGTTTGCCGTTGGAATTCGCCTGTTGACGAGGCATTTGGCTACCTTAAGAGAGTCATAGTTACTCCTGCCACTTGCTCCTCGTTTTACCACAGTCGCATCTACAAGCTTACTCTGGCTAGTTCACCAGAAGCGATACGCCATTATTTCTTGATCTTAAGACTTTCACAGTACTCCTGCCGGGAGCTCCTCGAGTTTGCCGTTGGAATTCGCCTGTTGACGAGGCATTTGGCTACCTTACGAGAGTCATAGCTACTCCTGCCAGTTGCTCCTCGTTTTACCACAGTCGCATCTACAAGCTTACTCTGGCTAGTTCACCAGAAGCGATACGCCATTATTTGTTGATCTTAAGACATTCACAGTACTCCTTCCGGGAGCTCCTCGGGTTTGCCGATGTAATTCGCCTTTTGACGAGTTATTTGGCAACCCTAAGAGAGTCATAGTTACTCCTGCCACTTGCTCCCCATTTTACCACAGTCGCATCTACAAGCTTACTCTGGCCAGTTCACCAGAAGCGAACCGCCATTATTTGTTGACCTTAAGACTTTCACAGTACTCCTGCCGGGAGCTCCTCGAGTTTGCCGTTGGAATTCGCCTGTTGACGAGGCATTTGGCTACCTTAAGAGAGTCATAGTTACTCCTGCCACTTGCTCCTCGTTTTACCACAGTCGCATCTACAAGCTTACTCTGGCCAGTTCACCAGAGCGATACGCCATTATTTGTTGACCTTAAGACTTTCACAGTACTCCTTCCGGGAGCTCCTCGAGTTTGCCGTTGGAATTTGCCTGTTGACGAGGCATTTGGCTACCTTAAGAGAGTCATAGTTACTCCTGCCACTTGCTCCTCGTTTTACCACAGTCGCATCTACAAGCTTACTCTGGCTAGTTCACCAGAAGCGATACGCCATTATTTGTTGATCTTAAGACTTTCACAGTACTCCTTCCGGGAGCTCCTCGGGTTTGCCGATGTAATTCGCCTTTTGACGAGTTATTTGGCAACCCTAAGAGAGTCATAGTTACTCCTGCCACTTGCTCCCCATTTTACCACAGTCGCATCTACAAGCTTACTCTGGCCAGTTCACCAGAAGCGATACGCCATTATTTGTTGACCTTAAGACTTTCACAGTACTCCTGCCGGGAGCTCCTCGAGTTTGCCGTTGGAATTCGCCTGTTGACGAGGCATTTGGCTACCTTAAGAGAGTCATAGTTACTCCTGCCACTTGCTCCTCGTTTTACCACAGTCGCATCTACAAGCTTACTCTGGCCAGTTCACCAGAGCGATACGCCATTAATTGTTGACCTTAAGACTTTCACAGTACTCCTTCCGGGAGCTCCTCGGGTTTGCCGATGTAATTCGCCTTTTGACGAGTCATTTGGCAACCCTAAGAGAGTCATAGTTACTCCTGCCTCTTGCTCCCCATTTTACCACAGTCACATCTACAAGCTTACTCTGGGTAGTTCACCAGAAGCGATACGCCATTATTTGTTGACCTTAAGGCTTTCACAGTACTCCTGCTGGGAGCTACTCGAGTTTGCCGTTGGAATTCGCCTGTTGACGAGGCATTTGGCTACCTTAAGAGAGTCATAGTTACTCCTGCCACTTGCTCCTCGTTTTACCACAGTCGCATCTACAAGCTTACTCTGGCCAGTTCACCAGAGCGATACGCCATTATTTGTTGACCTTAAGACTTTCACAGTACTCCTTCCGGGAGCTCCTCGGGTTTGCCGATGTAATTCGCCTTTTGACGAGTCATTTGGCAACCCTAAGAGAGTCATAGTTACTCCTGCCACTTGCTCCCCATTTTACCACAGTCACATCTACAAGCTTACTCTGGCTAGTTCACCAGAAGCGATACGCCATTATTTGTTGTCCTTAAGACTTTCGCAGTACTCCTGCCGGGACCTCCTCGAGTTTGCCGTTGGAATTCTCCTGTTGACGAGGCATTTGGCTACCTTAAGAGAGTCATAGTTACTCCTGCCACTTGCTCCTCGTTTTACCACAGTCGCATCTACAAGCTTACTCTGGCCAGTTCACCAGAGCGATACGCCATTATTTGTTGACCTTAAGACTTTCACAGTACTCCTTCCGGGAGCTCCTCGGGTTTGCCGATGTAATTCGCCTTTTGACGAGTTATTTGGCAACCCTAAGAGAGTCATAGTTACTCCTGCCACTTGCTCCCCATTTTACCACAGTCGCATCTACAAGCTTACTCTGGCCAGTTCACCAGAGCGATACGCCATTATTTGTTGACCTTAAGACTTTCACAGTACTCCTTCCGGGAGCTCCTCGGGTTTGCCGATGTAATTCGCCTTTTGACGAGTCATTTGGCAACCCTAAGAGAGTCATAGTTACTCCTGCCACTTGCTCCCCATTTTACCACAGTCACATCTACAAGCTTACTCTGGCTAGTTCACCAGAGCGATACGCCATTATTTGTTGACCTTAAGGCTTTCACAGTACTCCTGCTGGGAGCTACTCGAGTTTGCCGTTGGAATTCGCCTGTTGACGAGGCATTTGGCTACCTTAAGAGAGTCATAGTTACTCCTGCCACTTGCTCCTCGTTTTACCACAGTCGCATCTACAAGCTTACTCTGGCCAGTTCACCAGAAGCGATACGCCATTATTTGTTGACCTTAAGACTTTCACAGTACTCCTGCCGGGAGCTCCTCGAGTTTGCCGTTGGAATTCGCCTGTTGACGAGGCATTTGGCTACCTTAAGAGAGTCATAATTACTCCTGCCACTTGCTCCTCGTTTTACCACAGTCGCATCTACAAGCTTACTCTGGCCAGTTCACCAGAGCGATACGCCATTATTTGTTGACCTTAAGACTTTCACAGTACTCCTTCCGGGAGCTCCTCGGGTTTGCCGATGTAATTCGCCTTTTGACGAGTCATTTGGCAACCCTAAGAGAGTCATAGTTACTCCTGCCACTTGCTCCCCATTTTACCACAGTCACATCTACAAGCTTACTCTGGCTAGTTCACCAGAGGCGATACGCCATTATTTGTTGACCTTAAGGCTTTCACAGTACTCCTGCTGGGAGCTACTCGAGTTTGCCGTTGGAATTCGCCTGTTGACGAGGCATTTGGCTACCTTAAGAGAGTCATAGTTACTCCTGCCACTTGCTCCTCGTTTTACCACAGTCGCATCTACAAGCTTACTCTGGCCAGTTCACCAGAGCGATACGCCATTATTTGTTGACCTTAAGACTTTCACAGTACTCCTCCCGGGAGCTCCTCGGGTTTGCCGATGTAATTCGCCTTTTGACGAGTCATTTGGCAACCCTAAGAGAGTCATAGTTACTCCTGCCACTTGCTCCCCATTTTACCACAGTCACATCTACAAGCTTACTCTGGCTAGTTCACCAGAAGCGATACGCCATTATTTGTTGACCTTAAGACTTTCACAGTACTCCTGCCGGGAGCTCCTCGAGTTTGCCGTTGGAATTCTTCTGTTGACGAGGCATTTAGCTACCTTAAGAGAGTCATAGTTACTCCTGCCACTTGCTCCTCGTTTTACCACAGTCGCATCTACAAGCTTACTCTGGCTAGTTCACCAGAAGCGATACGCCATTATTTGTTGATCTTAAGACTTTCACAGTACTCCTGCCGGGAACTCCTCGAGTTTGCCGTTGGAATTCGCCTGTTGACGAGGCATTTGGCTACCTTAAGAGAGTCATAGTTACTCCTGCCACTTGCTCCTCGTTTTACCACAGTCGCATCTACAAGCTTACTCTGGCTAGTTCACCAGAAGCGATACGCCATTATTTGTTGATCTTAAGACATTCACAGTACTCCTTCCGGGAGCTCCTCGGGTTTGCCGATGTAATTCGCCTTTTGACGAGTCATTTGGCAACCCTAAGAGAGTCATAGTTACTCCTGCCACTTGCTCCCCATTTTACCACAGTCACATCTACAAGCTTACTCTGGCCAGTTCACCAGAGCGATACGCCATTATTTGTTGACCTTAAGACTTTCACAGTACTCCTTCCGGGAGCTCCTCGGGTTTGCCGATGTAATTCGCCTTTTGACGAGTCATTTGGCAACCCTAAAAGAGTCATAGTTACTCCTGCCACTTGCTCCCCATTTTACCACAGTCACATCTACAAGCTTACTCTGGCTAGTTCACCAGAAGCGATACGCCATTATTTGTTGTCCTTAAGACATTCGCAGTACTCCTGCCGGGAGCTCCTCGAGTTTGCCGTTGGAATTCGCCTGTTGACGAGGCATTTGGCTACCTTAAGAGAGTCATAGTTACTCCTGCCACTTGCTCCTCGTTTTACCACAGTCGCATCTACAAGCTTACTCTGGCCAGTTCACCAGAAGCGATACGCCATTATTTGTTGACCTTAAGACTTTCACAGTACTCCTGCCGGGAGCTCCTCGAGTTTGCCGTTGGAATTCGCCTGTTGACGAGGCATTTGGCTACCTTAAGAGAGTCATAATTACTCCTGCCACTTGCTCCTCGTTTTACCACAGTCGCATCTACAAGCTTACTCTGGCCAGTTCACCAGAGCGATACGCCATTATTTGTTGACCTTAAGACTTTCACAGTACTCCTTCCGGGAGCTCCTCGGGTTTGCCGATGTAATTCGCCTTTTGACGAGTCATTTGGCAACCCTAAGAGAGTCATAGTTACTCCTGCCACTTGCTCCCCATTTTACCACAGTCACATCTACAAGCTTACTCTGGCTAGTTCACCAGAGGCGATACGCCATTATTTGTTGACCTTAAGGCTTTCACAGTACTCCTGCTGGGAGCTACTCGAGTTTGCCGTTGGAATTCGCCTGTTGACGAGGCATTTGGCTACCTTAAGAGAGTCATAGTTACTCCTGCCACTTGCTCCTCGTTTTACCACAGTCGCATCTACAAGCTTACTCTGGCCAGTTCACCAGAGCGATACGCCATTATTTGTTGACCTTAAGACTTTCACAGTACTCCTTCCGGGAGCTCCTCGGGTTTGCCGATGTAATTCGCCTTTTGACGAGTCATTTGGCAACCCTAAGAGAGTCATAGTTACTCCTGCCACTTGCTCCCCATTTTACCACAGTCACATCTACAAGCTTACTCTGGCTAGTTCACCAGAAGCGATACGCCATTATTTGTTGACCTTAAGACTTTCACAGTACTCCTGCCGGGAGCTCCTCGAGTTTGCCGTTGGAATTCTTCTGTTGACGAGGCATTTGGCTACCTTAAGAGAGTCATAGTTACTCCTGCCACTTGCTCCTCGTTTTACCACAGTCGCATCTACAAGCTTACTCTGGCTAGTTCACCAGAAGCGATACACCATTATTTGTTGATCTTAAGACTTTCACAGTACTCCTGCCGGGAGCTATTCGAGTTTGCCGTTGGAATTCGCCTGTTGACGAGGCATTTGGCTACCTTAAGAGAGTCATAGTTACTCCTGCCACTTGCTCCTCGTTTTACCACAGTCGCATCTACAAGCTTACTCTGGCTAGTTCACCAGAAGCGATACGCCATTATTTGTTGATCTTAAGACATTCACAGTACTCCTTCCGGGAGCTCCTCGGGTTTGCCGATGTAATTCGCCTTTTGACGGTTTATTTGGCAACCCTAACAGAGTCATAGTTACTCCTGCCACTTGCTCCCCATTTTACCACAGTCGCATCTACAAGCTTACTCTGGCCAGTTCACCAGAAGCGATACGACATTATTTGTTGACCTTAAGACTTTCACAGTACTCCTGCCGGGAGCTCCTCGAGTTTGCCGTTGGAATTCGCCTGTTGACGAGGCATTTGGCTACCTTAAGAGAGTCATAGTTACTCCTGCCACTTGCTCCTCGTTTTACCACAGTCGCATCTACAAGCTTACTCTGGCCAGTTCACCAGAGCGATACGCCATTATTTGTTGACCTTAAGACTTTCACAGTACTCCTTCCGGGAGCTCCTCGGGTTTGCCGATGTAATTCGCCTTTTGACGAGTTATTTGGCAACCCTAAGAGAGTCATAGTTACTCCTGCCACTTGCTCCCCATTTTACCACAGTCGCATCTACAAGCTTACTCTGGCCAGTTCACCAGAGCGATACGCCATTATTTGTTGACCTTAAGACTTTCACAGTACTCCTTCCGGGAGCTCCTCGGGTTTGCCGATGTAATTCGCCTTTTGACGAGTCATTTGGCAACCCTAAGAGAGTCATAGTTACTCCTGCCACTTGCTCCCCATTTTACCACAGTCACATCTACAAGCTTACTCTGGCTGGTTCACCAGAAGCGATACGCCATTATTTGTTGACCTTAAGGCTTTCACAGTACTCCTGCTGGGAGCTCCTCGAGTTTGCCGTTGGAATTCGCCTGTTGACGAGGCATTTGGCTACCTTAAGAGAGTCATAGTTACTCCTGCCACTTGCTCCTCGTTTTACCACAGTCGCATCTACAAGCTTACTCTGGCCAGTTCACCAGAGCGATACGCCATTATTTGTTGACCTTAAGACTTTCACAGTACTCCTTCCGGGAGCTCCTCGGGTTTGCCGATGTAATTCGCCTTTTGACGAGTCATTTGGCAACCCTAAGAGAGTCATAGTTACTCCTGCCACTTGCTCCCCATTTTACCACAGTCACATCTACAAGCTTACTCTGGCTAGTTCACCAGAAGCGATACGCCATTATTTGTTGTCCTTAAGACATTCGCAGTACTCCTGCCGGGAGCTCCTCGAGTTTGCCGTTGGAATTCGCCTGTTGACGAGGCATTTGGCTACCTTAAGAGAGTCATAGTTACTCCTGCCACTTGCTCCTCGTTTTACCACAGTCGCATCTACAAGCTTACTCTGGCCAGTTCACCAGAAGCGATACGCCATTATTTGTTGACCTTAAGACTTTCACAGTACTCCTGCCGGGAGCTCCTCGAGTTTGCCGTTGGAATTCGCCTGTTGACGAGGCATTTGGCTACCTTAAGAGAGTCATAGTTACTCCTGCCACTTGCTCCTCGTTTTACCACAGTCGCATCTACAAGCTTACTCTGGCTAGTTCACCAGAAGCGATACGCCATTATTTGTTGATCTTAAGACATTCACAGTACTCCTTCCGGGAGCTCCTCGGGTTTGCCGATGTAATTCGCCTTTTGACGAGTTATTTGGCAACCCTAAGAGAGTCATAGTTACTCCTGCCACTTGCTCCCCATTTTACCACAGTCGCATCTACAAGCTTACTCTGGCCAGTTCACCAGAGCGATACGCCATTATTTGTTGACCTTAAGACTTTCACAGTACTCCTTCCGGGAGCTCCTCGGGTTTGCCGATGTAATTCGCCTTTTGACGAGTCATTTGGCAACCCTAAGAGAGTCATAGTTACTCTTGCCACTTGCTCCCCATTTTACCACAGTCACATCTACAAGCTTACACCGGCTAGTTCACCAGAAGCGATACGCCATTATTTGTTGTCCTTAAGACATTCGCAGTACTCCTGCCGGGAGCTCCTCGAGTTTGCCGTTGGAATTCGCCTGTTGACGAGGCATTTGGCTACCTTAAGAGAGTCATAGTTACTCCTGCCACTTGCTCCTCGTTTTACCACAGTCGCATCTACAAGCTTACTCTGGCCAGTTCACCAGAGGCGATACGCCATTATTTGTTGACCTTAAGACTTTCACAGTACTCCTGCCGGGAGCTCCTCGAGTTTGCCGTTGGAATTCGCCTGTTGACGAGGCATTTGGCTACCTTAAGAGAGTCATAGTTACTCCTGCCACTTGCTCCTCGTTTTACCACAGTCGCATCTACAAGCTTACTCTGGCCAGTTCACCAGAGCGATACGCCATTATTTGTTGACCTTAAGACTTTCACAGTACTCCTTCCGGGAGCTCCTCGAGTTTGCCGTTGGAATTTGCCTGTTGACGAGGCATTTGGCTACCTTAAGAGAGTCATAGTTACTCCTGCCACTTGCTCCTCGTTTTACCACAGTCGCATCTACAAGCTTACTCTGGCTAGTTCACCAGAAGCGATACGCCATTATTTGTTGATCTTAAGACTTTCACAGTACTCCTTCCGGGAGCTCCTCGGGTTTGCCGATGTAATTCGCCTTTTGACGAGTTATTTGGCAACCCTAAGAGAGTCATAGTTACTCCTGCCACTTGCTCCCCATTTTACCACAGTCGCATCTACAAGCTTACTCTGGCCAGTTCACCAGAAGCGATACGCCATTATTTGTTGACCTTAAGACTTTCACAGTACTCCTGCCGGGAGCTCCTCGAGTTTGCCGTTGGAATTCGCCTGTTGACGAGGCATTTGGCTACCTTAAGAGAGTCATAGTTACTCCTGCCACTTGCTCCTCGTTTTACCACAGTCGCATCTACAAGCTTACTCTGGCCAGTTCACCAGAGCGATACGCCATTATTTGTTGACATTAAGACTTTCACAGTACTCCTTCCGGGAGCTCCTCGGGTTTGCCGATGTAATTCGCCTTTTGACGAGTCATTTGGCAACCCTAAGAGAGTCATAGTTACTCCTGCCACTTGCTCCCCATTTTACCACAGTCACATCTACAAGCTTACTCTGGCTAGTTCACCAGAAGCGATACGCCATTATTTGTTGTCCTTAAGACTTTCGCAGTACTCCTGCCGCGAGCTCCTCGAGTTTGCCGTTGGAATTCGCCTGTTGACGAGGCATTTGGCTACCTTAAGAGAGTCATAGTTACTCCTGCCACTTGCTCCTCGTTTTACCACAGTCGCATCTACAAGCTTACTCTGGCCAGTTCACCAGAGCGATACGCCATTATTTGTTGACCTTAAGACTTTCACAGTACTCCTTCCGGGAGCTCCTCGGGTTTGCCGATGTAATTCGCCTTTTGACGAGTCATTTGGCAACCCTAAGAGAGTCATAGTTACTCCTGCCACTTGCTCCCCATTTTACCACAGTCACATCTACAAGCTTACTCTGGCTAGTTCACCAGAGGCGATACGCCATTATTTGTTGACCTTAAGGCTTTCACAGTACTCCTGCTGGGAGCTACTCGAGTTTGCCGTTGGAATTCGCCTGTTGACGAGGCATTTGGCTACCTTAAGAGAGTCATAGTTACTCCTGCCACTTGCTCCTCGTTTTACCACAGTCGCATCTACAAGCTTACTCTGGCCAGTTCACCAGAGCGATACGCCATTATTTGTTGACCTTAAGACTTTCACAGTACTCCTTCCGGGAGCTCCTCGGGTTTGCCGATGTAATTCGCCTTTTGACGAGTCATTTGGCAACCCTAAGAGAGTCATAGTTACTCCTGCCACTTGCTCCCCATTTTACCACAGTCACATCTACAAGCTTACTCTGGCTAGTTCACCAGAAGCGATACGCCATTATTTGTTGACCTTAAGACTTTCACAGTACTCCTGCCGGGAGCTCCTCGAGTTTGCCGTTGGAATTCTTCTGTTGACGAGGCATTTGGCTACCTTAAGAGAGTCATAGTTACTCCTGCCACTTGCTCCTCGTTTTACCACAGTCGCATCTACAAGCTTACTCTGGCTAGTTCACCAGAAGCGATACGCCATTATTTGTTGATCTTAAGACTTTCACAGTACTCCTGCCGGGAGCTCCTCGAGTTTGCCGTTGGAATTCGCCTGTTGACGAGGCATTTGGCTACCTTAAGAGAGTCATAGTTACTCCTGCCACTTGCTCCTCGTTTTACCACAGTCGCATCTACAAGCTTACTCTGGCTAGTTCACCAGAAGCGATACGCCATTATTTGTTGATCTTAAGACATTCACAGTACTCCTTCCGGGAGCTCCTCGGGTTTGCCGATGTAATTCGCCTTTTGACGGTTTATTTGGCAACCCTAACAGAGTCATAGTTACTCCTGCCACTTGCTCCCCATTTTACCACAGTCGCATCTACAAGCTTACTCTGGCCAGTTCACCAGAAGCGATACGACATTATTTGTTGACCTTAAGACTTTCACAGTACTCCTGCCGGGAGCTCCTCGAGTTTGCCGTTGGAATTCGCCTGTTGACGAGGCATTTGGCTACCTTAAGAGAGTCATAGTTACTCCTGCCACTTGCTCCTCGTTTTACCACAGTCGCATCTACAAGCTTACTCTGGCCAGTTCACCAGAGCGATACGCCATTATTTGTTGACCTTAAGACTTTCACAGTACTCCTTCCGGGAGCTCCTCGGGTTTGCCGATGTAATTCGCCTTTTGACGAGTTATTTGGCAACCCTAAGAGAGTCATAGTTACTCCTGCCACTTGCTCCCCATTTTACCACAGTCGCATCTACAAGCTTACTCTGGCCAGTTCACCAGAGCGATACGCCATTATTTGTTGACCTTAAGACTTTCACAGTACTCCTTCCGGGAGCTCCTCGGGTTTGCCGATGTAATTCGCCTTTTGACGAGTCATTTGGCAACCCTAAGAGAGTCATAGTTACTCCTGCCACTTGCTCCCCATTTTACCACAGTCACATCTACAAGCTTACTCTGGCTGGTTCACCAGAAGCGATACGCCATTATTTGTTGACCTTAAGGCTTTCACAGTACTCCTGCTGGGAGCTCCTCGAGTTTGCCGTTGGAATTCGCCTGTTGACGAGGCATTTGGCTACCTTAAGAGAGTCATAGTTACTCCTGCCACTTGCTCCTCGTTTTACCACAGTCGCATCTACAAGCTTACTCTGGCCAGTTCACCAGAGCGATACGCCATTATTTGTTGACCTTAAGACTTTCACAGTACTCCTTCCGGGAGCTCCTCGGGTTTGCCGATGTAATTCGCCTTTTGACGAGTCATTTGGCAACCCTAAGAGAGTCATAGTTACTCCTGCCACTTGCTCCCCATTTTACCACAGTCACATCTACAAGCTTACTCTGGCTAGTTCACCAGAAGCGATACGCCATTATTTGTTGTCCTTAAGACATTCGCAGTACTCCTGCCGGGAGCTCCTCGAGTTTGCCGTTGGAATTCGCCTGTTGACGAGGCATTTGGCTACCTTAAGAGAGTCATAGTTACTCCTGCCACTTGCTCCTCGTTTTACCACAGTCGCATCTACAAGCTTACTCTGGCCAGTTCACCAGAAGCGATACGCCATTATTTGTTGACCTTAAGACTTTCACAGTACTCCTGCCGGGAGCTCCTCGAGTTTGCCGTTGGAATTCGCCTGTTGACGAGGCATTTGGCTACCTTAAGAGAGTCATAGTTACTCCTGCCACTTGCTCCTCGTTTTACCACAGTCGCATCTACAAGCTTACTCTGGCTAGTTCACCAGAAGCGATACGCCATTATTTGTTGATCTTAAGACATTCACAGTACTCCTTCCGGGAGCTCCTCGGGTTTGCCGATGTAATTCGCCTTTTGACGAGTTATTTGGCAACCCTAAGAGAGTCATAGTTACTCCTGCCACTTGCTCCCCATTTTACCACAGTCGCATCTACAAGCTTACTCTGGCCAGTTCACCAGAGCGATACGCCATTATTTGTTGACCTTAAGACTTTCACAGTACTCCTTCCGGGAGCTCCTCGGGTTTGCCGATGTAATTCGCCTTTTGACGAGTCATTTGGCAACCCTAAGAGAGTCATAGTTACTCCTGCCACTTGCTCCCCATTTTACCACAGTCACATCTACAAGCTTACACTGGCTAGTTCACCAGAAGCGATACGCCATTATTTGTTGTCCTTAAGACATTCGCAGTACTCCTGCCGGGAGCTCCTCGAGTTTGCCGTTGGAATTCGCCTGTTGACGAGGCATTTGGCTACCTTAAGAGAGTCATAGTTACTCCTGCCACTTGCTCCTCGTTTTACCACAGTCGCATCTACAAGCTTACTCTGGCCAGTTCACCAGAGGCGATACGCCATTATTTGTTGACCTTAAGACTTTCACAGTACTCCTGCCGGGAGCTCCTCGAGTTTGCCGTTGGAATTCGCCTGTTGACGAGGCATTTGGCTACCTTAAGAGAGTCATAGTTACTCCTGCCACTTGCTCCTCGTTTTACCACAGTCGCATCTACAAGCTTACTCTGGCTAGTTCACCAGAAGCGATACGCCATTATTTGTTGATCTTAAGACTTTCACAGTACTCCTGCCGGGAGCTCCTCGAGTTTGCCGTTGGAATTCGCCTGTTGACGAGGCATTTGGCTACCTTACGAGAGTCATAGCTACTCCTGCCAGTTGCTCCTCGTTTTACCACAGTCGCATCTACAAGCTTACTCTGGCTAGTTCACCAGAAGCGATACGCCATTATTTGTTGATCTTAAGACATTCACAGTACTCCTTCCGGGAGCTCCTCGGGTTTGCCGATGTAATTCGCCTTTTGACGAGTTATTTGGCAACCCTAAGAGAATCATAGTTACTCCTGCCACTTGCTCCCCATTTTACCACAGTCGCATCTACAAGCTTACTCTGGCCAGTTCACCAGAAGCGATACGCCATTATTTGTTGACCTTAAGACTTTCACAGTACTCCTGCCGGGAGCTCCTCGAGTTTGCCGTTGGAATTCGCCTGTTGACGAGGCATTTGGCTACCTTAAGAGAGTCATAGTTACTCCTGCCACTTGCTCCTCGTTTTACCACAGTCGCATCTACAAGCTTACTCTGGCCAGTTCACCAGAGCGATACGCCATTATTTGTTGACCTTAAGACTTTCACAGTACTCCTTCCGGGAGCTCCTCGAGTTTGCCGTTGGAATTTGCCTGTTGACGAGGCATTTGGCTACCTTAAGAGAGTCATAGTTACTCCTGCCACTTGCTCCTCGTTTTACCACAGTCGCATCTACAAGCTTACTCTGGCTAGTTCACCAGAAGCGATACGCCATTATTTGTTGATCTTAAGACTTTCACAGTACTCCTTCCGGGAGCTCCTCGGGTTTGCCGATGTAATTCGCCTTTTGACGAGTTATTTGGCAACCCTAAGAGAGTCATAGTTACTCCTGCCACTTGCTCCCCATTTTACCACAGTCGCATCTACAAGCTTACTCTGGCCAGTTCACCAGAAGCGATACGCCATTATTTGTTGACCTTAAGACTTTCACAGTACTCCTGCCGGGAGCTCCTCGAGTTTGCCGTTGGAATTCGCCTGTTGACGAGGCATTTGGCTACCTTAAGAGAGTCATAGTTACTCCTGCCACTTGCTCCTCGTTTTACCACAGTCGCATCTACAAGCTTACTCTGGCCAGTTCACCAGAGCGATACGCCATTATTTGTTGACCTTAAGACTTTCACAGTACTCCTTCCGGGAGCTCCTCGGGTTTGCCGATGTAATTCGCCTTTTGACGAGTCATTTGGCAACCCTAAGAGAGTCATAGTTACTCCTGCCACTTGCTCCCCATTTTACCACAGTCACATCTACAAGCTTACTCTGGCTAGTTCACCAGAAGCTATACGCCATTATTTGTTGTCCTTAAGACTTTCGCAGTACTCCTGCCGCGAGCTCCTCGAGTTTGCCGTTGGAATTCGCCTGTTGACGAGGCATTTGGCTACCTTAAGAGAGTCATAGTTACTCCTGCCACTTGCTCCTCGTTTTACCACAGTCGCATCTACAAGCTTACTCTGGCCAGTTCACCAGAAGCGATACGCCATTATCTGTTGACCTTAAGACTTTCACAGTACTCCTGCCGGGAGCTCCTCGAGTTTGCCGTTGGAATTCGCCTGTTGACGAGGCATTTGGCTACCTTAAGAGAGTCATAGTTACTCCTGCCACTTGCTCCCCATTTTACCACAGTCACATCTACAAGCTTACTCTGGCTAGTTCACCAGAAGCGATACGCCATTATTTGTTGTCCTTAAGACATTCGCAGTACTCCTGCCGGGAGCTCCTCGAGTTTGCCGTTGGAATTCGCCTGTTGACGAGGCATTTGGCTACCTTAAGAGAGTCATAGTTACTCCTGCCACTTGCTCCTCGTTTTACCACAGTCGCATCTACAAGCTTACTCTGGCCAGTTCACCAGAAGCGATACGCCATTATTTGTTGACCTTAAGACTTTCACAGTACTCCTGCCGGGAGCTCCTCGAGTTTGCCGTTGGAATTCGCCTGTTGACGAGGCATTTGGCTACCTTAAGAGAGTCATAGTTACTCCTGCCACTTGCTCCTCGTTTTACCACAGTCGCATCTACAAGCTTACTCTGGCTAGTTCACCAGAAGCGATACGCCATTATTTGTTGATCTTAAGACATTCACAGTACTCCTTCCGGGAGCTCCTCGGGTTTGCCGATGTAATTCGCCTTTTGACGAGTTATTTGGCAACCCTAAGAGAGTCATAGTTACTCCTGCCACTTGCTCCCCATTTTACCACAGTCGCATCTACAAGCTTACTCTGGCCAGTTCACCAGAGCGATACGCCATTATTTGTTGACCTTAAGACTTTCACAGTACTCCTTCCGGGAGCTCCTCGGGTTTGCCGATGTAATTCGCCTTTTGACGAGTCATTTGGCAACCCTAAGAGAGTCATAGTTACTCCTGCCACTTGCTCCCCATTTTACCACAGTCACATCTACAAGCTTACACCGGCTAGTTCACCAGAAGCGATACGCTATTATTTGTTGTCCTTAAGACATTCGCAGTACTCCTGCCGGGAGCTCCTCGAGTTTGCCGTTGGAATTCGCCTGTTGACGAGGCATTTGGCTACCTTAAGAGAGTCATAGTTACTCCTGCCACTTGCTCCTCGTTTTACCACAGTCGCATCTACAAGCTTACTCTGGCCAGTTCACCAGAGGCGATACGCCATTATTTGTTGACCTTAAGACTTTCACAGTACTCCTGCCGGGAGCTCCTCGAGTTTGCCGTTGGAATTCGCCTGTTGACGAGGCATTTGGCTACCTTAAGAGAGTCATAGTTACTCCTGCCACTTGCTCCTCGTTTTACCACAGTCGCATCTACAAGCTTACTCTGGCTAGTTCACCAGAAGCGATACGCCATTATTTGTTGATCTTAAGACTTTCACAGTACTCCTGCCGGGAGCTCCTCGAGTTTGCCGTTGGAATTCGCCTGTTGACGAGGCATTTGGCTACCTTACGAGAGTCATAGCTACTCCTGCCAGTTGCTCCTCGTTTTACCACAGTCGCATCTACAAGCTTACTCTGGCTAGTTCACCAGAAGCGATACGCCATTATTTGTTGATCTTAAGACATTCACAGTACTCCTTCCGGGAGCTCCTCGGGTTTGCCGATGTAATTCGCCTTTTGACGAGTTATTTGGCAACCCTAAGAGAGTCATAGTTACTCCTGCCACTTGCTCCCCATTTTACCACAGTCGCATCTACAAGCTTACTCTGGCCAGTTCACCAGAAGCGATACGCCATTATTTGTTGACCTTAAGACTTTCACAGTACTCCTGCCGGGAGCTCCTCGAGTTTGCCGTTGGAATTCGCCTGTTGACGAGGCATTTGGCTACCTTAAGAGAGTCATAGTTACTCCTGCCACTTGCTCCTCGTTTTACCACAGTCGCATCTACAAGCTTACTCTGGCCAGTTCACCAGAGCGATACGCCATTATTTGTTGACCTTAAGACTTTCACAGTACTCCTTCCGGGAGCTCCTCGAGTTTGCCGTTGGAATTTGCCTGTTGACGAGGCATTTGGCTACCTTAAGAGAGTCATAGTTACTCCTGCCACTTGCTCCTCGTTTTACCACAGTCGCATCTACAAGCTTACTCTGGCTAGTTCACCAGAAGCGATACGCCATTATTTGTTGATCTTAAGACTTTCACAGTACTCCTTCCGGGAGCTCCTCGGGTTTGCCGATGTAATTCGCCTTTTGACGAGTTATTTGGCAACCCTAAGAGAGTCATAGTTACTCCTGCCACTTGCTCCCCATTTTACCACAGTCGCATCTACAAGCTTACTCTGGCCAGTTCACCAGAAGCGATACGCCATTATTTGTTGACCTTAAGACTTTCACAGTACTCCTGCCGGGAGCTCCTCGAGTTTGCCGTTGGAATTCGCCTGTTGACGAGGCATTTGGCTACCTTAAGAGAGTCATAGTTACTCCTGCCACTTGCTCCTCGTTTTACCACAGTCGCATCTACAAGCTTACTCTGGCCAGTTCACCAGAGCGATACGCCATTATTTGTTGACATTAAGACTTTCACAGTACTCCTTCCGGGAGCTCCTCGGGTTTGCCGATGTAATTCGCCTTTTGACGAGTCATTTGGCAACCCTAAGAGAGTCATAGTTACTCCTGCCACTTGCTCCCCATTTTACCACAGTCACATCTACAAGCTTACTCTGGCTAGTTCACCAGAAGCGATACGCCATTATTTGTTGTCCTTAAGACTTTCGCAGTACTCCTGCCGCGAGCTCCTCGAGTTTGCCGTTGGAATTCGCCTGTTGACGAGGCATTTGGCTACCTTAAGAGAGTCATAGTTACTCCTGCCACTTGCTCCTCGTTTTACCACAGTCGCATCTACAAGCTTACTCTGGCCAGTTCACCAGAGCGATACGCCATTATTTGTTGACCTTAAGACTTTCACAGTACTCCTTCCGGGAGCTCCTCGGGTTTGCCGATGTAATTCGCCTTTTGACGAGTCATTTGGCAACCCTAAGAGAGTCATAGTTACTCCTGCCACTTGCTCCCCATTTTACCACAGTCACATCTACAAGCTTACTCTGGCTAGTTCACCAGAGGCGATACGCCATTATTTGTTGACCTTAAGGCTTTCACAGTACTCCTGCTGGGAGCTACTCGAGTTTGCCGTTGGAATTCGCCTGTTGACGAGGCATTTGGCTACCTTAAGAGAGTCATAGTTACTCCTGCCACTTGCTCCTCGTTTTACCACAGTCGCATCTACAAGCTTACTCTGGCCAGTTCACCAGAGCGATACGCCATTATTTGTTGACCTTAAGACTTTCACAGTACTCCTTCCGGGAGCTCCTCGGGTTTGCCGATGTAATTCGCCTTTTGACGAGTCATTTGGCAACCCTAAGAGAGTCATAGTTACTCCTGCCACTTGCTCCCCATTTTACCACAGTCACATCTACAAGCTTACTCTGGCTAGTTCACCAGAAGCGATACGCCATTATTTGTTGACCTTAAGACTTTCACAGTACTCCTGCCGGGAGCTCCTCGAGTTTGCCGTTGGAATTCTTCTGTTGACGAGGCATTTGGCTACCTTAAGAGAGTCATAGTTACTCCTGCCACTTGCTCCTCGTTTTACCACAGTCGCATCTACAAGCTTACTCTGGCTAGTTCACCAGAAGCGATACGCCATTATTTGTTGATCTTAAGACTTTCACAGTACTCCTGCCGGGAGCTCCTCGAGTTTGCCGTTGGAATTCGCCTGTTGACGAGGCATTTGGCTACCTTAAGAGAGTCATAGTTACTCCTGCCACTTGCTCCTCGTTTTACCACAGTCGCATCTACAAGCTTACTCTGGCTAGTTCACCAGAAGCGATACGCCATTATTTGTTGATCTTAAGACATTCACAGTACTCCTTCCGGGAGCTCCTCGGGTTTGCCGATGTAATTCGCCTTTTGACGGTTTATTTGGCAACCCTAACAGAGTCATAGTTACTCCTGCCACTTGCTCCCCATTTTACCACAGTCGCATCTACAAGCTTACTCTGGCCAGTTCACCAGAAGCGATACGACATTATTTGTTGACCTTAAGACTTTCACAGTACTCCTGCCGGGAGCTCCTCGAGTTTGCCGTTGGAATTCGCCTGTTGACGAGGCATTTGGCTACCTTAAGAGAGTCATAGTTACTCCTGCCACTTGCTCCTCGTTTTACCACAGTCGCATCTACAAGCTTACTCTGGCCAGTTCACCAGAGCGATACGCCATTATTTGTTGACCTTAAGACTTTCACAGTACTCCATCCGGGAGCTCCTCGGGTTTGCCGATGTAATTCGCCTTTTGACGAGTTATTTGGCAACCCTAAGAGAGTCATAGTTACTCCTGCCACTTGCTCCCCATTTTACCACAGTCGCATCTACAAGCTTACTCTGGCCAGTTCACCAGAGCGATACGCCATTATTTGTTGACCTTAAGACTTTCACAGTACTCCTTCCGGGAGCTCCTCGGGTTTGCCGATGTAATTCGCCTTTTGACGAGTCATTTGGCAACCCTAAGAGAGTCATAGTTACTCCTGCCACTTGCTCCCCATTTTACCACAGTCACATCTACAAGCTTACTCTGGCTGGTTCACCAGAAGCGATACGCCATTATTTGTTGACCTTAAGGCTTTCACAGTACTCCTGCTGGGAGCTCCTCGAGTTTGCCGTTGGAATTCGCCTGTTGACGAGGCATTTGGCTACCTTAAGAGAGTCATAGTTACTCCTGCCACTTGCTCCTCGTTTTACCACAGTCGCATCTACAAGCTTACTCTGGCCAGTTCACCAGAGCGATACGCCATTATTTGTTGACCTTAAGACTTTCACAGTACTCCTTCCGGGAGCTCCTCGGGTTTGCCGATGTAATTCGCCTTTTGACGAGTCATTTGGCAACCCTAAGAGAGTCATAGTTACTCCTGCCACTTGCTCCCCATTTTACCACAGTCACATCTACAAGCTTACTCTGGCTAGTTCACCAGAAGCGATACGCCATTATTTGTTGTCCTTAAGACATTCGCAGTACTCCTGCCGGGAGCTCCTCGAGTTTGCCGTTGGAATTCGCCTGTTGACGAGGCATTTGGCTACCTTAAGAGAGTCATAGTTACTCCTGCCACTTGCTCCTCGTTTTACCACAGTCGCATCTACAAGCTTACTCTGGCCAGTTCACCAGAAGCGATACGCCATTATTTGTTGACCTTAAGACTTTCACAGTACTCCTGCCGGGAGCTCCTCGAGTTTGCCGTTCGAATTCGCCTGTTGACGAGGCATTTGGCTACCTTAAGAGAGTCATAGTTACTCCTGCCACTTGCTCCTCGTTTTACCACAGTCGCATCTACAAGCTTACTCTGGCTAGTTCACCAGAAGCGATACGCCATTATTTGTTGATCTTAAGACATTCACAGTACTCCTTCCGGGAGCTCCTCGGGTTTGCCGATGTAATTCGCCTTTTGACGAGTTATTTGGCAACCCTAAGAGAGTCATAGTTACTCCTGCCACTTGCTCCCCATTTTACCACAGTCGCATCTACAAGCTTACTCTGGCCAGTTCACCAGAGCGATACGCCATTATTTGTTGACCTTAAGACTTTCACAGTACTCCTTCCGGGAGCTCCTCGGGTTTGCCGATGTAATTCGCCTTTTGACGAGTCATTTGGCAACCCTAAGAGAGTCATAGTTACTCCTGCCACTTGCTCCCCATTTTACCACAGTCACATCTACAAGCTTACACTGGCTAGTTCACCAGAAGCGATACGCCATTATTTGTTGTCCTTAAGACATTCGCAGTACTCCTGCCGGGAGCTCCTCGAGTTTGCCGTTGGAATTCGCCTGTTGACGAGGCATTTGGCTACCTTAAGAGAGTCATAGTTACTCCTGCCACTTGCTCCTCGTTTTACCACAGTCGCATCTACAAGCTTACTCTGGCCAGTTCACCAGAGGCGATACGCCATTATTTGTTGACCTTAAGACTTTCACAGTACTCCTGCCGGGAGCTCCTCGAGTTTGCCGTTGGAATTCGCCTGTTGACGAGGCATTTGGCTACCTTAAGAGAGTCATAGTTACTCCTGCCACTTGCTCCTCGTTTTACCACAGTCGCATCTACAAGCTTACTCTGGCTAGTTCACCAGAAGCGATACGCCATTATTTGTTGATCTTAAGACTTTCACAGTACTCCTGCCGGGAGCTCCTCGAGTTTGCCGTTGGAATTCGCCTGTTGACGAGGCATTTGGCTACCTTACGAGAGTCATAGCTACTCCTGCCAGTTGCTCCTCGTTTTACCACAGTCGCATCTACAAGCTTACTCTGGCTAGTTCACCAGAAGCGATACGCCATTATTTGTTGATCTTAAGACATTCACAGTACTCCTTCCGGGAGCTCCTCGGGTTTGCCGATGTAATTCGCCTTTTGACGAGTTATTTGGCAACCCTAAGAGAGTCATAGTTACTCCTGCCACTTGCTCCCCATTTTACCACAGTCGCATCTACAAGCTTACTCTGGCCAGTTCACCAGAAGCGATACGCCATTATTTGTTGACCTTAAGACTTTCACAGTACTCCTGCCGGGAGCTCCTCGAGTTTGCCGTTGGAATTCGCCTGTTGACGAGGCATTTGGCTACCTTAAGAGAGTCATAGTTACTCCTGCCACTTGCTCCTCGTTTTACCACAGTCGCATCTACAAGCTTACTCTGGCCAGTTCACCAGAGCGATACGCCATTATTTGTTGACCTTAAGACTTTCACAGTACTCCTTCCGGGAGCTCCTCGAGTTTGCCGTTGGAATTTGCCTGTTGACGAGGCATTTGGCTACCTTAAGAGAGTCATAGTTACTCCTGCCACTTGCTCCTCGTTTTACCACAGTCGCATCTACAAGCTTACTCTGGCTAGTTCACCAGAAGCGATACGCCATTATTTGTTGATCTTAAGACTTTCACAGTACTCCTTCCGGGAGCTCCTCGGGTTTGCCGATGTAATTCGCCTTTTGACGAGTTATTTGGCAACCCTAAGAGAGTCATAGTTACTCCTGCCACTTGCTCCCCATTTTACCACAGTCGCATCTACAAGCTTACTCTGGCCAGTTCACCAGAAGCGATACGCCATTATTTGTTGACCTTAAGACTTTCACAGTACTCCTGCCGGGAGCTCCTCGAGTTTGCCGTTGGAATTCGCCTGTTGACGAGGCATTTGGCTACCTTAAGAGAGTCATAGTTACTCCTGCCACTTGCTCCTCGTTTTATCACAGTCGCATCTACAAGCTTACTCTGGCCAGTTCACCAGAGCGATACGCCATTATTTGTTGACCTTAAGACTTTCACAGTACTCCTTCCGGGAGCTCCTCGGGTTTGCCGATGTAATTCGCCTTTTGACGAGTCATTTGGCAACCCTAAGAGAGTCATAGTTACTCCTGCCACTTGCTCCCCATTTTACCACAGTCACATCTACAAGCTTACTCTGGCTAGTTCACCAGAAGCGATACGCCATTATTTGTTGTCCTTAAGACTTTCGCAGTACTCCTGCCGCGAGCTCCTCGAGTTTGCCGTTGGAATTCGCCTTTTGACGAGGCATTTGGCTACCTTAAGAGAGTCATAGTTACTCCTGCCACTTGCTCCTCGTTTTACCACAGTCGCATCTACAAGCTTACTCTGGCCAGTTCACCAGAAGCGATACGCCATTACCTGTTAACCTTAAGACTTTCACAGTACTCCTGCCGGGAGCTCCTCGAGTTTGCCGTTGGAATTCGCCTGTTGACGAGGCATTTGGCTACCTTAAGAGAGTCATAGTTACTCCTGCCACTTGCTCCTCGTTTTACCACAGTCGCATCTACAAGCTTACTCTGGCTAGTTCACCAGAAGCGATACGCCATTATTTGTTGATCTTAAGACATTCACAGTACTCCTTCCGGGAGCTCCTCGGGTTTGCCGATGTAATTCGCCTCTTGACGAGTTATTTGGCAACCCTAACAGAGTCATAGTTACTCCTGCCACTTGCTCCCCATTTTACCACAGTCGCATCTACAAGCTCACTCTGGCCAGTTCACCAGAAGCGATACGACATTATTTGTTGACCTTAAGACTTTCACAGTACTCCTGCCGGGAGCTCCTCGAGTTTGCCGTTGGAATTCGCCTGTTGACGAGGCATTTGGCTACCTTAAGAGAGTCATAGTTACTCCTGCCACTTGCTCCTCGTTTTACCACAGTCGCATCTACAAGCTTACTCTGGCCAGTTCACCAGAGCGATACGCCATTATTTGTTGACCTTAAGACTTTCACAGTACTCCTTCCGGGAGCTCCTCGGGTTTGCCGATGTAATTCGCCTTTTGACGAGTTATTTGGCAACCCTAAGAGAGTCATAGTTACTCCTGCCACTTGCTCCCCATTTTACCACAGTCGCATCTACAAGCTTACTCTGGCCAGTTCACCAGAGCGATACGCCATTATTTGTTGACCTTAAGACTTTCACAGTACTCCTTCCGGGAGCTCCTCGGGTTTGCCGATGTAATTCGCCTTTTGACGAGTCATTTGGCAACCCTAAGAGAGTCATAGTTACTCCTGCCACTTGCTCCCCATTTTACCACAGTCACATCTACAAGCTTACTCTGGCTAGTTCACCAGAAGCGATACGCCATTATTTGTTGACCTTAAGGCTTTCACAGTACTCCTGCTGGGAGCTACTCGAGTTTGCCGTTGGAATTCGCCTGTTGACGAGGCATTTGGCTACCTTAAGAGAGTCATAGTTACTCCTGCCACTTGCTCCTCGTTTTACCACAGTCGCATCTACAAGCTTACTCTGGCCAGTTCACCAGAGCGATACGCCATTATTTGTTGACCTTAAGACTTTCACAGTACTCCTTCCGGGAGCTCCTCGGGTTTGCCGATGTAATTCGCCTTTTGACGAGTCATTTGGCAACCCTAAGAGAGTCATAGTTACTCCTGCCACTTGCTCCCCATTTTACCACAGTCACATCTACAAGCTTACTCTGGCTAGTTCACCAGAAGCGATACGCCATTATTTGTTGTCCTTAAGACATTCGCAGTACTCCTGCCGGGAGCTCCTCGAGTTTGCCGTTGGAATTCGCCTGTTGACGATGCATTTGGCTACCTTAAGAGAGTCATAGTTACTCCTGCCACTTGCTCCTCGTTTTACCACAGTCGCATCTACAAGCTTTCTCTGGCCAGTTCACCAGAAGCGATACGCCATTATTTGTTGACCTTAAGACTATCACAGTACTCCTGCCGGGAGCTCCTCGAGTTTGCCGTTGGAATTCGCCTGTTGACGAGGCATTTGGCTACCTTAAGAGAGTCATAGTTACTCCTGCCACTTGCTCCTCGTTTTACCACAGTCGCATCTACAAGCTTACTCTGGCCAGTTCACCAGAGCGATACGCCATTATTTGTTGACCTTAAGACTTTCACAGTACTCCTTCCGGGAGCTCCTCGAGTTTGCCGTTGGAATTTGCCTGTTGACGAGGCATTTGGCTACCTTAAGAGAGTCATAGTTACTCCTGCCACTTGCTCCTCGTTTTACCACAGTCGCATCTACAAGCTTACTCTGGCTAGTTCACCAGAAGCGATACGCCATTATTTGTTGATCTTAAGACTTTCACAGTACTCCTTCCGGGAGCTCCTCGGGTTTGCCGATGTAATTCGCCTTTTGACGAGTTATTTGGCAACCCTAAGAGAGTCATAGTTACTCCTGCCACTTGCTCCCCATTTTACCACAGTCGCATCTACAAGCTTACTCTGGCCAGTTCACCAGAAGCGATACGCCATTATTTGTTGACCTTAAGACTTTCACAGTACTCCTGCCGGGAGCTCCTCGAGTTTGCCGTTGGAATTCGCCTGTTGACGAGGCATTTGGCTACCTTAAGAGAGTCATAGTTACTCCTGCCACTTGCTCCTCGTTTTACCACAGTCGCATCTACAAGCTTACTCTGGCCAGTTCACCAGAGCGATACGCCATTATTTGTTGACCTTAAGACTTTCACAGTACTCCTTCCGGGAGCTCCTCGGGTTTGCCGATGTAATTCGCCTTTTGACGAGTCATTTGGCAACCCTAAGAGAGTCATAGTTACTCCTGCCACTTGCTCCCCATTTTACCACAGTCACATCTACAAGCTTACTCTGGCTAGTTCACCAGAAGCGATACGCCATTATTTGTTGTCCTTAAGACTTTCGCAGTACTCCTGCCGGGAGCTCCTCGAGTTTGCCGTTGGAATTCGCCTGTTGACGAGGCATTTGGCTACCTTAAGAGAGTCATAGTTACTCCTGCCACTTGCTCCTCGTTTTACCACAGTCGCATCTACAAGCTTACTCTGGCCAGTTCACCAGAAGCGATACGCCATTATTTGTTGACCTTAAGACTTTCACAGTACTCCTGCCGGGAGCTCCTCGAGTTTGCCGTTGGAATTCGCCTGTTGACGAGGCATTTGGCTACCTTAAGAGAGTCATAGTTACTCCTGCCACTTGCTCCTCGTTTTACCACAGTCGCATCTACAAGCTTACTCTGGCTAGTTCACCAGAAGCGATACGCCATTATTTGTTGATCTTAAGACATTCACAGTACTCCTTCCGGGAGCTCCTCGGGTTTGCCGATGTAATTCGCCTTTTGACGAGTTATTTGGCAACCCTAAGAGAGTCATAGTTACTCCTGCCACTTGCTCCCCATTTTACCACAGTCGCATCTACAAGCTTACTCTGGCCAGTTCACCAGAGCGATACGCCATTATTTGTTGACCTTAAGACTTTCACAGTACTCCTTCCGGGAGCTCCTCGGGTTTGCCGATGTAATTCGCCTTTTGACGAGTCATTTGGCAACCCTAAGAGAGTCATAGTTACTCCTGCCACTTGCTCCCCATTTTACCACAGTCCCATCTACAAGCTTACTCTGGCTAGTTCACCAGAAGCGATACGCCATTATTTGTTGACCTTAAGGCTTTCACAGTACTCCTGCTGGGAGCTACTCGAGTTTGCCGTTGGAATTCGCCTGTTGACGAGGCATTTGGCTACCTTAAGAGAGTCATAGTTACTCCTGCCACTTGCTCCTCGTTTTACCACAGTCGCATCTACAAGCTTACTCTGGCCAGTTCACCAGAGCGATACGCCATTATTTGTTGACCTTAAGACTTTCACAGTACTCCTTCCGGGAGCTCCTCGGGTTTGCCGATGTAATTCGCCTTTTGACGAGTCATTTGGCAACCCTAAGAGAGTCATAGTTACTCCTGCCACTTGCTCCCCATTTTACCACAGTCACATCTACAAGCTTACTCTGGCTAGTTCACCAGAAGCGATACGCCATTATTTGTTGTCCTTAAGACATTCGCAGTACTCCTGCCGGGAGCTCCTCGAGTTTGCCGTTGGAATTCGCCTGTTGACGATGCATTTGGCTACCTTAAGAGAGTCATAGTTACTCCTGCCACTTGCTCCTCGTTTTACCACAGTCGCATCTACAAGCTTACTCTGGCCAGTTCACCAGAAGCGATACGCCATTATTTGTTGACCTTAAGACTTTCACAGTACTCCTGCCGGGAGCTCCTCGAGTTTGCCGTTGGAATTCGCCTGTTGACGAGGCATTTGGCTACCTTAAGAGAGTCATAGTTACTCCTGCCACTTGCTCCTCGTTTTACCACAGTCGCATCTACAAGCTTACTCTGGCTAGTTCACCAGAAGCGATACGCCATTATTTGTTGATCTTAAGACTTTCACAGTACTCCTGCCGGGAGCTCCTCGAGTTTGCCGTTGGAATTCGCCTGTTGACGAGGCATTTGGCTACCTTACGAGAGCCATAGTTACTCCTGCCACTTGCTCCTCGTTTTACCACAGTCGCATCTACAAGCTTACTCTGGCTAGTTCACCAGAAGCGATACGCCATTATTTGTTGATCTTAAGACATTCACAGTACTCCTTCCGGGAGCTCCTCGGGTTTGCCGATGTAATTCGCCTTTTGACGAGTTATTTGGCAACCCTAAGAGAGTCATAGTTACTTCTGCCACTTGCTCCCCATTTTGCCACAGTCGCATCTACAAGCTTACTCTGGCCAGTTCACCAGAAGCGATACGCCATTATTTGTTGACCTCAAGACTTTCACAGTACTCCTGCCGGGAGCTCCTCGAGTTTGCCGTTGGAATTCGCCTGTTGACGAGGCATTTGGCTACCTTAAGAGAGTCATAGTTACTCCTGCCACTTGCTCCTCGTTTTACCACAGTCGCATCTACAAGCTTACTCTGGCCAGTTCACCAGAGCGATACGCCATTATTTGTTGACCTTAAGACTTTCACAGTACTCCTTCCGGGAGCTCCTCGGGTTTGCCGATGTAATTCGCCTTTTGACGAGTTATTTGGCAACCCTAAGAGAGTCATAGTTACTCCTGCCACTTGCTCCCCATTTTACCACAGTCGCATCTACAAGCTTACTCTGGCCAGTTCACCAGAAGCGATACGCCATTATTTGTTGACCTTAAGACTTTCACAGTACTCCTGCCGGGAGCTCCTCGAGTTTGCCGTTGGAATTTGCCTGTTGACGAGGCATTTGGCTACCTTAAGAGAGTCATAGTTACTCCTGCCACTTGCTCCTCGTTTTACCACAGTCGCATCTACAAGCTTACTCTGGCTAGTTCACCAGAGCGATACGCCATTATTTGTTGACCTTAAGACTTTCACAGTACTCCGTCCGGGAGCTCCTCGGGTTTGCCGATGTAATTCGCCTTTTGACGAGTCATTTGGCAACCCTAAGAGAGTCATAGTTACTCCTGCCACTTGCTCCCCATTTTACCACAGTCACATCTACAAGCTTACTCTGGCTAGTTCACCAGAAGCGATACGCCATTATTTGTTGTCCTTAAGACTTTCACAGTACTCCTGCCGGGAGCTCCTCGGGTTTGCCGATGTAATTCGCCTTTTGACGAGTCATTTGGCAACCCTAAGAGAGTCATAGTTACTCCTGCCACTTGCTCCCCATTTTACCACAGTCACATCTACAAGCTTACTCTGGCTAGTTCACCAGAAGCGATACGCCATTATTTGTTGTCCTTAAGACTTTCACAGTACTCCTGCCGGGAGCTCCTCGAGTTTGCCGTTGGAATTCTCCTGTTGACGAGGCATTTGGCTACCTTAAGAGAGTCATAGTTACTCCTGCCACTTGCTCCCCATTTTACCACAGTCGCATCTACAAGCTTACTCTGGCCAGTTCACCTGAGCGATACGCCATTATTTGTTGACCTTAAGACTTTCACAGTACTCCTTCCGGGAGCTCCTCGAGTTTGCCGTTGGAATTCGCCTGTTGACGAGGCATTTGGCTACCTTAAGAGAGTCATAGTTACTCCTGCCACTTGCTCCTCGTTTTACCACAGTCGCATCTACAAGCTTACTCTGGCTAGTTCACCAGAAGCGATACGCCATTATTTGTTGATCTTAAGACTTTCACAGTACTCCTTCCGGGAGCTCCTCGGGTTTGCCGATGTAATTCGCCTTTTGACGAGTTATTTGGCAACCCTAAGAGAGTCATAGTTACTCCTGCCACTTGCTCCCCATTTTACCACAGTCGCATCTACAAGCTTACTCTGGCCAGTTCACCAGAAGCGATACGCCATTATTTGTTGATCTTAAGACTTTCACAGTACTCCTGCCGGGAGCTCCTCGAGTTTGCCGTTGGAATTCGCCTGTTGACGAGGCATTTGGCTACCTTAAGAGAGTCATAGTTACTCCTGCCACTTGCTCCTCGTTTTACCACAGTCGCATCTACAAGCTTACTCTGGCCAGTTCACCAGAGCGATACGCCATTATTTGTTGACCTTAAGACTTTCACAGTACTTATTCCGGGAGCTCCTCGGGTTTGCCGATGTAATTCGCCTTTTGACGAGTCATTTGGCAACCCTAAGAGAGTCATAGTTACTCCTGCCACTTGCTCCCGATTTTACCACAGTCACATCTACAAGCTTACTCTGGCTAGTTCACCAGAAGCGATACGCCATTATTTGTTGATCTTAAGACTTTCACAGTACTCCTTCCGGGAGCTCCTCGGGTATGCCGATGTAATTCGCCTTTTGACGAGTTATTTGGCAACCCTAAGAGAGTCATAGTTACTCCTGCCACTTGCTCCCCATTTTACCACAGTAGCATCTACAAGCTTAGTCTGGCCAGTTCACCAGAAGCGATACGCCATTATTTGTTGACCTTAAGACTTTCACAGTACTCCTGCCGGGAGCTCCTCGAGTTTGCCGTTGGAATTCGCCTGTTGACGAGGCATTTGGCTACCTTAAGAGAGTCATAGTTACTCCTGCCACTTGCTCCTCGTTTTACCACAGTCGCATCTACAAGCTTACTCTGGCCAGTTCACCAGAGCGATACGCCATTATTTGTTGACCTTAAGACTTTCACAGTACTCCTTCCGGGAGCTCCTCGGGTTTGCCGATGTAATTCGCCTTTTGACGAGTTATTTGGCAACCCTAAGAGAGTCATAGTTACTCCTGCCACTTGCTCCCCATTTTACCACAGTCGCATCTACAAGCTTACTCTGGCCAGTTCACCAGAAGCGATACGCCATTATTTGTTGACCTTAAGACTTTCACAGTACTCCTGCCGGGAGCTCCTCGAGTTTGCCGTTGGAATTCGCCTGTTGACGAGGCATTTGGCTACCTTAAGAGAGTCATAGTTACTCCTGCCACTTGCTCCTCGTTTTACCACAGTCGCATCTACAAGCTTACTCTGGCCAGTTCACCAGAGCGATACGCCATTATTTGTTGACCTTAAGACTTTCACAGTACTCCGTCCGGGAGCTCCTCGGGTTTGCCGATGTAATTCGCCTTTTGACGAGTCATTTGGCAACCCTAAGAGAGTCATAGTTACTCCTGCCACTTGCTCCCCATTTTACCACAGTCACATCTACAAGCTTACTCTGGCTAGTTCACCAGAAGCGATACGCCATTATTTGTTGTCCTTAAGACTTTCACAGTACTCCTGCCGGGAGCTCCTCGGGTTTGCCGATGTAATTCGCCTTTTGACGAGTCATTTGGCAACCCTAAGAGAGTCATAGTTACTCCTGCCACTTGCTCCCCATTTTACCACAGTCACATCTACAAGCTTACTCTGGCTAGTTCACCAGAAGCGATACGCCATTATTTGTTGTCCTTAAGACTTTCACAGTACTCCTGCCGGGAGCTCCTCGAGTTTGCCGTTGGAATTCTCCTGTTGACGAGGCATTTGGCTACCTTAAGAGAGTCATAGTTACTCCTGCCACTTGCTCCCCATTTTACCACAGTCGCATCTACAAGCTTACTCTGGCCAGTTCACCTGAGCGATACGCCATTATTTGTTGACCTTAAGACTTTCACAGTACTCCTTCCGGGAGCTCCTCGAGTTTGCCGTTGGAATTCGCCTGTTGACGAGGCATTTGGCTACCTTAAGAGAGTCATAGTTACTCCTGCCACTTGCTCCTCGTTTTACCACAGTCGCATCTACAAGCTTACTCTGGCTAGTTCACCAGAAGCGATACGCCATTATTTGTTGATCTTAAGACTTTCACAGTACTCCTTCCGGGAGCTCCTCGGGTTTGCCGATGTAATTCGCCTTTTGACGAGTTATTTGGCAACCCTAAGAGAGTCATAGTTACTCCTGCCACTTGCTCCCCATTTTACCACAGTCGCATCTACAAGCTTACTCTGGCCAGTTCACCAGAAGCGATACGCCATTATTTGTTGATCTTAAGACTTTCACAGTACTCCTGCCGGGAGCTCCTCGAGTTTGCCGTTGGAATTCGCCTGTTGACGAGGCATTTGGCTACCTTAAGAGAGTCATAGTTACTCCTGCCACTTGCTCCTCGTTTTACCACAGTCGCATCTACAAGCTTACTCTGGCCAGTTCACCAGAGCGATACGCCATTATTTGTTGACCTTAAGACTTTCACAGTACTTATTCCGGGAGCTCCTCGGGTTTGCCGATGTAATTCGCCTTTTGACGAGTCATTTGGCAACCCTAAGAGAGTCATAGTTACTCCTGCCACTTGCTCCCGATTTTACCACAGTCACATCTACAAGCTTACTCTGGCTAGTTCACCAGAAGCGATACGCCATTATTTGTTGACCTTAAGGCTTTCACAGTACTCCTGCTGGGAGCTCCTCGAGTTTGCCGTTGGAATTCGCCTGTTGACGAGGCATTTGGCTACCTTAAGAGAGTCATAGTTACTCCTGCCACTTGCTCCTCGTTTTACCACAGTTGCATCTACAAGCTTACTCTGGCTAGTTCACCAGAAGCGATACGCCATTATTTGTTGATCTTAAGACTTTCACAGTACTCCTTCCGGGAGCTCCTCGGGTATGCCGATGTAATTCGCCTTTTGACGAGTTATTTGGCAACCCTAAGAGAGTCATAGTTACTCCTGCCACTTGCTCCCCATTTTACCACAGTAGCATGTACAAGCTTAGTCTGGCCAGTTCACCAGAAGCGATACGCCATTATTTGTTGACCTTAAGACTTTCACAGTACTCCTGCCGGGAGCTCCTCGAGTTTGCCGTTGGAATTCGCCTGTTGACGAGGCATTTGGCTACCTTAAGAGAGTCATAGTTACTCCTGCCACTTGCTCCTCGTTTTACCACAGTCGCATCTACAAGCTTACTCTGGCCAGTTCACCAGAGCGATACGCCATTATTTGTTGACCTTAAGACTTTCACAGTACTCCTTCCGGGAGCTCCTCGGGTTTGCCGATGTAATTCGCCTTTTGACGAGTTATTTGGCAACCCTAAGAGAGTCATAGTTACTCCTGCCACTTGCTCCCCATTTTACCACAGTCGCATCTACAAGCTTACTCTGGCCAGTTCACCAGAAGCGATACGCCATTATTTGTTGACCTTAAGACTTTCACAGTACTCCTGCCGGGAGCTCCTCGAGTTTGCCGTTGGAATTCGCCTGTTGACGAGGCATTTGGCTACCTTAAGAGAGTCATAGTTACTCCTGCCACTTGCTCCTCGTTTTACCACAGTCGCATCTACAAGCTTACTCTGGCCAGTTCACCAGAGCGATACGCCATTATTTGTTGACCTTAAGACTTTCACAGTACTCCGTCCGGGAGCTCCTCGGGTTTGCCGATGTAATTCGCCTTTTGACGAGTCATTTGGCAACCCTAAGAGAGTCATAGTTACTCCTGCCACTTGCTCCCCATTTTACCACAGTCACATCTACAAGCTTACTCTGGCTAGTTCACCAGAAGCGATACGCCATTATTTGTTGTCCTTAAGACTTTCACAGTACTCCTGCCGGGAGCTCCTCGGGTTTGCCGATGTAATTCGCCTTTTGACGAGTCATTTGGCAACCCTAAGAGAGTCATAGTTACTCCTGCCACTTGCTCCCCATTTTACCACAGTCACATCTACAAGCTTACTCTGGCTAGTTCACCAGAAGCGATACGCCATTATTTGTTGTCCTTAAGACTTTCACAGTACTCCTGCCGGGAGCTCCTCGAGTTTGCCGTTGGAATTCTCCTGTTGACGAGGCATTTGGCTACCTTAAGAGAGTCATAGTTACTCCTGCCACTTGCTCCCCATTTTACCACAGTCGCATCTACAAGCTTACTCTGGCCAGTTCACCTGAGCGATACGCCATTATTTGTTGACCTTAAGACTTTCACAGTACTCCTTCCGGGAGCTCCTCGAGTTTGCCGTTGGAATTCGCCTGTTGACGAGGCATTTGGCTACCTTAAGAGAGTCATAGTTACTCCTGCCACTTGCTCCTCGTTTTACCACAGTCGCATCTACAAGCTTACTCTGGCTAGTTCACCAGAAGCGATACGCCATTATGTGTTGATCTTAAGACTTTCACAGTACTCCTTCCGGGAGCTCCTCGGGTTTGCCGATGTAATTCGCCTTTTGACGAGTTATTTGGCAACCCTAAGAGAGTCATAGTTACTCCTGCCACTTGCTCCCCATTTTACCACAGTCGCATCTACAAGCTTACTCTGGCCAGTTCACCAGAAGCGATACGCCATTATTTGTTGATCTTAAGACTTTCACAGTACTCCTGCCGGGAGCTCCTCGAGTTTGCCGTTGGAATTCGCCTGTTGACGAGGCATTTGGCTACCTTAAGAGAGTCATAGTTACTCCTGCCACTTGCTCCTCGTTTTACCACAGTCGCATCTACAAGCTTACTCTGGCCAGTTCACCAGAGCGATACGCCATTATTTGTTGACCTTAAGACTTTCACAGTACTTATTCCGGGAGCTCCTCGGGTTTGCCGATGTAATTCGCCTTTTGACGAGTCATTTGGCAACCCTAAGAGAGTCATAGTTACTCCTGCCACTTGCTCCCGATTTTACCACAGTCACATCTACAAGCTTACTCTGGCTAGTTCACCAGAAGCGATACGCCATTATTTGTTGACCTTAAGGCTTTCACAGTACTCCTGCTGGGAGCTCCTCGAGTTTGCCGTTGGAATTCGCCTGTTGACGAGGCATTTGGCTACCTTAAGAGAGTCATAGTTACTCCTGCCACTTGCTCCTCGTTTTACCACAGTTGCATCTACAAGCTTACTCTGGCTAGTTCACCAGAAGCGATACGCCATTATTTGTTGATCTTAAGACTTTCACAGTACTCCTTCCGGGAGCTCCTCGGGTATGCCGATGTAATTCGCCTTTTGACGAGTTATTTGGCAACCCTAAGAGAGTCATAGTTACTCCTGCCACTTGCTCCCCATTTTACCACAGTAGCATCTACAAGCTTACTCTGGCCAGTTCACCAGAAGCGATACGCCATTATTTGTTGACCTTAAGACTTTCACAGTACTCCTGCCGGGAGCTCCTCGAGTTTGCCGTTGGAATTCGCCTGTTGACGAGGCATTTGGCTACCTTAAGAGAGTCATAGTTACTCCTGCCACTTGCTCCTCGTTTTACCACAGTCGCATCTACAAGCTTACTCTGGCCAGTTCACCAGAGCGATACGCCATTATTTGTTGACCTTAAGACTTTCACAGTACTCCTTCCGGGAGCTCCTCGGGTTTGCCGATGTAATTCGCCTTTTGACGAGTTATTTGGCAACCCTAAGAGAGTCATAGTTACTCCTGCCACTTGCTCCCCATTTTACCACAGTCGCATCTACAAGCTTACTCTGGCCAGTTCACCAGAAGCGATACGCCATTATTTGTTGATCTTAAGACTTTCACAGTACTCCTGCCGGGAGCTCCTCGAGTTTGCCGTTGGAATTCGCCTGTTGACGAGGCATTTGGCTACCTTAAGAGAGTCATAGTTACTCCTGCCACTCGCTCCTCGTTTTACCACAGTCGCATCTACAAGCTTACTCTGGCCATCTCACCAGAGCGATACGCCATTATTTGTTGACCTTAAGACTTTCACAGTACTTATTCCGGGAGCTCCTCGGGTTTGCCGATGTAATTCGCCTTTTGACGAGTCATTTGGCAACCCTAAGAGAGTCATAGTTACTCCTGCCACTTGCTCCCGATTTTACCACAGTCACATCTACAAGCTTACTCTGGCTAGTTCACCAGAAGCGATACGCCATTATTTGTTGACCTTAAGGCTTTCACAGTACTCCTGCTGGGAGCTCCTCGAGTTTGCCGTTGGAATTCGCCTGTTGACGAGGCATTTGGCTACCTTAAGAGAGTCATAGTTACTCCTGCCACTTGCTCCTCGTTTTACCACAGTTGCATCTACAAGCTTACTCTGGCTAGTTCACCAGAAGCGATACGCCATTATTTGTTGATCTTAAGACTTTCACAGTACTCCTTCCGGGAGCTCCTCGGGTATGCCGATGTAATTCGCCTTTTGACGAGTTATTTGGCAACCCTAAGAGAGTCATAGTTACTCCTGCCACTTGCTCCCCATTTTACCACAGTAGCATCTACAAGCTTACTCTGGCCAGTTCACCAGAAGCGATACGCCATTATTTGTTGACCTTAAGACTTTCACAGTACTCCTGCCGGGAGCTCCTCGAGTTTGCCGTTGGAATTCGCCTGTTGACGAGGCATTTGGCTACCTTAAGAGAGTCATAGTTACTCCTGCCACTTGCTCCTTGTTTTACCACAGTCGCATCTACAAGCTTACTCTGGCCAGTTCACCAGAGCGATACGCCATTATTTGTTGACCTTAAGACTTTCACAGTACTCCTTCCGGGAGCTCCTCGGGTTTGCCGATGTAATTCGCCTTTTGACGAGTTATTTGGCAACCCTAAGAGAGTCATAGTTACTCCTGCCACTTGCTCCCCATTTTACCACAGTCGCATCTACAAGCTTACTCTGGCCAGTTCACCAGAAGCGATACGCCATTATTTGTTGATCTTAAGACTTTCACAGTACTCCTGCCGGGAGCTCCTCGAGTTTGCCGTTGGAATTCGCCTGTTGACGAGGCATTTGGCTACCTTAAGAGAGTCATAGTTACTCCTGCCACTCGCTCCTCGTTTTACCACAGTCGCATCTACAAGCTTACTCTGGCCATCTCACCAGAGCGATACGCCATTATTTGTTGACCTTAAGACTTTCACAGTACTCCTTCCGGGAGCTCCTCGGGTTTGCCGATGTAATTCGCCTTTTGACGAGTCATTTGGCAACCCTAAGAGAGTCATAGTTACTCCTGCCACTTGCTCCCGATTTTACCACAGTCACATCTACAAGCTTACTCTGGCTAGTTCACCAGAAGCGATACGCCATTATTTGTTGACCTTAAGGCTTTCACAGTACTCCTGCTGGGAGCTCCTCGAGTTTGCCGTTGGAATTCGCCTGTTGACGAGGCATTTGGCTACCTTAAGAGAGTCATAGTTACTCCTGCCACTTGCTCCTCGTTTTACCACAGTTGCATCTACAAGCTTACTCTGGCTAGTTCACCAGAAGCGATACGCCATTATTTGTTGATCTTAAGACTTTCACAGTACTCCTTCCGGGAGCTCCTCGGGTATGCCGATGTAATTCGCCTTTTGACGAGTTATTTGGCAACCCTAAGAGAGTCATAGTTACTCCTGCCACTTGCTCCCCATTTTACCACAGTCACATCTACAAGCTTACTTTGGCTAGTTCACCAGAAGCGATACGCCATTATTTGTTGACCTTAAGGCTTTCACAGTACTCCTGCTGGGAGCTACTCGAGTTTGCCGTTGGAATTCGCCTGTTGACGAGGCATTTGGCTACCTTAAGAGAGTCATAGTTACTCCTGCCACTTGCTCCTCGTTTTACCACAGTCGCATCTACAAGCTTACTCTGGCCAGTTCACCAGAGCGATACGCCATTATTTGTTGACCTTAAGACTTTCACAGTACTCCTTCCGGGAGCTCCTCGGGTTTGCCGATGTAATTCGCCTTTTGACGAGTCATTTGGCAACCCTAAGAGAGTCATAGTTACACCTGCCACTTGCTCCCCATTTTACCACAGTCACATCTACAAGCTTACTCTGGCTAGTTCACCAGAAGCGATACGCCATTATTTGTTGTCCTTAAGACATTCGCAGTACTCCTGCCGGGAGCTCCTCGAGTTTGCCGTTGGAATTCGCCTGTTGACGAGGCATTTGGCTACCTTAAGAGAGTCATAGTTACTCCTTCCACTTGCTCCTCGTTTTACCACAGTCGCATCTACAAGCTTACTCTGGCTAGTTCACCAGAAGCGATACGCCATTATTTGTTGATCTTAAGACTTTCACAGTACTCCTGCCGGGAGCTCCTCGAGTTTGCCGTTGGAATTCGCCTGTTGACGAGGCATTTGGCTACCTTACGAGAGTCATAGTTACTCCTGCCACTTGCTCCTCGTTTTACCACAGTCGCATCTACAAGCTTACTCTGGCTAGTTCACCAGAAGCGATACGCCATTATTTGTTGATCTTAAGACATTCACAGTACTCCTTCCGGGAGCTCCTCGGGTTTGCCGATGTAATTCGCCTTTTGACGAGTTATTTGGCAACCCTAAGAGAGTCATAGTTACTCCTGCCACTTGCTCCCCATTTTACCACAGTCGCATCTACAAGCTTACTCTGGCCAGTTCACCAGAAGCGATACGCCATTATTTGTTGACCTTAAGACTTTCACAGTACTCCTGCCGGGAGCTCCTCGAGTTTGCCGTTGGAATTCGCCTGTTGACGAGGCATTTGGCTACCTTAAGAGAGTCATAGTTACTCCTGCCACTTGCTCCTCGTTTTACCACAGTCGCATCTACAAGCTTACTCTGGCCAGTTCACCAGAGCGATACGCCATTATTTGTTGACCTTAAGACTTTCACAGTACTCCGTCCGGGAGCTCCTCGGGTTTGCCGATGTAATTCGCCTTTTGACGAGTCATTTGTCAACCCTAAGAGAGTCATAGTTACTCCTGCCACTTGCTCCCCATTTTACCACAGTCACATCTACAAGCTTACTCTGGCTAGTTCACCAGAAGCGATACGCCATTATTTGTTGTCCTTAAGACTTTCACAGTACTCCTGCCGGGAGCTCCTCGGGTTTGCCGATGTAATTCGCCTTTTGACGAGTCATTTGGCAACCCTAAGAGAGTCATAGTTACTCCTGCCACTTGCTCCCCATTTTACCACAGTCACATCTACAAGCTTACTCTGGCTAGTTCACCAGAAGCGATACGCCATTATTTGTTGTCCTTAAGACTTTCACAGTACTCCTGCCGGGAGCTCCTCGAGTTTGCCGTTGGAATTCTCCTGTTGACGAGGCATTTGGCTACCTTAAGAGAGTCATAGTTACTCCTGCCACTTGCTCCCCATTTTACCACAGTCGCATCTACAAGCTTACTCTGGCCAGTTCACCTGAGCGATACGCCATTATTTGTTGACCTTAAGACTTTCACAGTACTCCTTCCGGGAGCTCCTCGAGTTTGCCGTTGGAATTCGCCTGTTGACGAGGCATTTGGCTACCTTAAGAGAGTCATAGTTACTCCTGCCACTTGCTCCTCGTTTTACCACAGTCGCATCTACAAGCTTACTCTGGCTAGTTCACCAGAAGCGATACGCCATTATTTGTTGATCTTAAGACTTTCACAGTACTCCTTCCGGGAGCTCCTCGGGTTTGCCGATGTAATTCGCCTTTTGACGAGTTATTTGGCAACCCTAAGAGAGTCATAGTTACTCCTGCCACTTGCTCCCCATTTTACCACAGTCGCATCTACAAGCTTACTCTGGCCAGTTCACCAGAAGCGATACGCCATTATTTGTTGATCTTAAGACTTTCACAGTACTCCTGCCGGGAGCTCCTCGAGTTTGCCGTTGGAATTCGCCTGTTGACGAGGCATTTGGCTACCTTAAGAGAGTCATAGTTACTCCTGCCACTTGCTCCTCGTTTTACCACAGTCGCATCTACAAGCTTACTCTGGCCAGTTCACCAGAAGCGATACGCCATTATTTGTTGACCTTAAGACTTTCACAGTACTCCTTCCGGGAGCTCCTCGGGTATGCCGATGTAATTCGCCTTTTGACGAGTTATTTGGCAACCCTAAGAGAGTCATAGTTACTCCTGCCACTTGCTCCCCATTTTACCACAGTAGCATCTACAAGCTTACTCTGGCCAGTTCACCAGAAGCGATACGCCATTATTTGTTGACCTTAAGACTTTCACAGTACTCCTGCCGGGAGCTCCTCGAGTTTGCCGTTGGAATTCGCCTGTTGACGAGGCATTTGGCTACCTTAAGAGAGTCATAGTTACTCCTGCCACTTGCTCCTCGTTTTACCACAGTCGCATCTACAAGCTTACTCTGGCCAGTTCACCAGAGCGATACGCCATTATTTGTTGACCTTAAGACTTTCACAGTACTCCTTCCGGGAGCTCCTCGGGTTTGCCGATGTAATTCGCCTTTTGACGAGTTATTTGGCAACCCTAAGAGAGTCATAGTTACTCCTGCCACTTGCTCCCCATTTTACCACAGTCGCATCTACAAGCTTACTCTGGCCAGTTCACCAGAAGCGATACGCCATTATTTGTTGATCTTAAGACTTTCACAGTACTCCTGCCGGGAGCTCCTCGAGTTTGCCGTTGGAATTCGCCTGTTGACGAGGCATTTGGCTACCTTAAGAGAGTCATAGTTACTCCTGCCACTTGCTCCTCGTTTTACCACAGTCGCATCTACAAGCTTACTCTGGCCATCTCACCAGAGCGATACGCCATTATTTGTTGACCTTAAGACTTTCACAGTACTCCTTCCGGGAGCTCCTCGGGTTTGCCGATGTAATTCGCCTTTTGACGAGTCATTTGGCAACCCTAAGAGAGTCATAGTTACTCCTGCCACTTGCTCCCCATTTTACCACAGTCACATCTACAAGCTTACTCTGGCTAGTTCACCAGAAGCGATACGCCATTATTTGTTGACCTTAAGGCTTTCACAGTACTCCTGCTGGGAGCTCCTCGAGTTTGCCGTTGGAATTCGCCTGTTGACGAGGCATTTGGCTACCTTAAGAGAGTCATAGTTACTCCTGCCACTTGCTCCTCGTTTTACCACAGTTGCATCTACAAGCTTACTCTGGCTAGTTCACCAGAAGCGATACGCCATTATTTGTTGATCTTAAGACTTTCACAGTACTCCTTCCGGGAGCTCCTCGGGTATGCCGATGTAATTCGCCTTTTGACGAGTTATTTGGCAACCCTAAGAGAGTCATAGTTACTCCTGCCACTTGCTCCCCATTTTACCACAGTCACATCTACAAGCTTACTTTGGCTAGTTCACCAGAAGCGATACGCCATTATTTGTTGACCTTAAGGCTTTCACAGTACTCCTGCTGGGAGCTACTCGAGTTTGCCGTTGGAATTCGCCTGTTGACGAGGCATTTGGCTACCTTAAGAGAGTCATAGTTACTCCTGCCACTTGCTCCTCGTTTTACCACAGTCGCATCTACAAGCTTACTCTGGCCAGTTCACCAGAGCGATACGCCATTATTTGTTGACCTTAAGACTTTCACAGTACTCCTTCCGGGAGCTCCTCGGGTTTGCCGATGTAATTCGCCTTTTGACGAGTCATTTGGCAACCCTAAGAGAGTCATAGTTACTCCTGCCACTTGCTCCCCATTTTACCACAGTCACATCTACAAGCTTACTCTGGCTAGTTCACCAGAAGCGATACGCCATTATTTGTTGTCCTTAAGACATTCGCAGTACTCCTGCCGGGAGCTCCTCGAGTTTGCCGTTGGAATTCGCCTGTTGACGATGCATTTGGCTACCTTAAGAGAGTCATAGTTACTCCTGCCACTTGCTCCTCGTTTTACCACAGTCGCATCTACAAGCTTACTCTGGCCAGTTCACCAGAAGCGATACGCCATTATTTGTTGACCTTAAGACTTTCACAGTACTCCTGCCGGGAGCTCCTCGAGTTTGCCGTTGGAATTCGCCTGTTGACGAGGCATTTGGCTACCTTAAGAGAGTCATAGTTACTCCTGCCACTTGCTCCTCGTTTTACCACAGTCGCATCTACAAGCTTACTCTGGCTAGTTCACCAGAAGCGATACGCCATTATTTGTTGATCTTAAGACTTTCACAGTACTCCTGCCGGGAGCTCCTCGAGTTTGCCGTTGGAATTCGCCTGTTGACGAGGCATTTGGCTACCTTACGAGAGTCATAGTTACTCCTGCCACTTGCTCCTCGTTTTACCACAGTCGCATCTACAAGCTTACTCTGGCTAGTTCACCAGAAGCGATACGCCATTATTTGTTGATCTTAAGACATTCACAGTACTCCTTCCGGGAGCTCCTCGGGTTTGCCGATGTAATTCGCCTTTTGACGAGTTATTTGGCAACCCTAAGAGAGTCATAGTTACTCCTGCCACTTGCTCCCCATTTTACCACAGTCGCATCTACAAGCTTACTCTGGCCAGTTCACCAGAAGCGATACGCCATTATTTGTTGACCTTAAGACTTTCACAGTACTCCTGCCGGGAGCTCCTCGAGTTTGCCGTTGGAATTCGCCTGTTGACGAGGCATTTGGCTACCTTAAGAGAGTCATAGTTACTCCTGCCACTTGCTCCTCGTTTTACCACAGTCGCATCTACAAGCTTACTCTGGCCAGTTCACCAGAGCGATACGCCATTATTTGTTGACCTTAAGACTTTCACAGTACTCCTTCCGGGAGCTCCTCGGGTTTGCCGATGTAATTCGCCTTTTGACGAGTTATTTGGCAACCCTAAGAGAGTCATAGTTACTCCTGCCACTTGCTCCCCATTTTACCACAGTCGCATCTACAAGCTTACTCTGGCCAGTTCACCAGAAGCGATACGCCATTATTTGTTGACCTTAAGACTTTCACAGTACTCCTGCCGGGAGCTCCTCGAGTTTGCCGTTGGAATTCGCCTGTTGACGAGGCATTTGGCTACCTTAAGAGAGTCATAGTTACTCCTGCCTCTTGCTCCTCGTTTTACCACAGTCGCATCTACAAGCTTACTCTGGCCAGTTCACCAGAGCGATACGCCATTATTTGTTGACCTTAAGACTTTCACAGTACTCCGTCCGGGAGCTCCTCGGGTTTGCCGATGTAATTCGCCTTTTGACGAGTCATTTGGCAACCCTAAGAGAGTCATAGTTACTCCTGCCACTTGCTCCCCATTTTACCACAGTCACATCTACAAGCTTACTCTGGCTAGTTCACCAGAAGCGATACGCCATTATTTGTTGTCCTTAAGACTTTCACAGTACTCCTGCCGGGAGCTCCTCGGGTTTGCCGATGTAATTCGCCTTTTGACGAGTCATTTGGCAACCCTAAGAGAGTCATAGTTACTACTGCCACTTGCTCCCCATTTTACCACAGTCACATCTACAAGCTTACTCTGGCTAGTTCACCAGAAGCGATACGCCATTATTTGTTGTCCTTAAGACTTTCACAGTACTCCTGCCGGGAGCTCCTCGAGTTTGCCGTTGGAATTCTCCTGTTGACGAGGCATTTGGCTACCTTAAGAGAGTCATAGTTACTCCTGCCACTTGCTCCCCATTTTACCACAGTCGCATCTACAAGCTTACTCTGGCCAGTTCACCTGAGCGATACGCCATTATTTGTTGACCTTAAGACTTTCACAGTACTCCTTCCGGGAGCTCCTCGAGTTTGCCGTTGGAATTCGCCTGTTGACGAGGCATTTGGCTACCTTAAGAGAGTCATAGTTACTCCTGCCACTTGCTCCTCGTTTTACCACAGTCGCATCTACAAGCTTACTCTGGCTAGTTCACCAGAAGCGATACGCCATTATTTGTTGATCTTAAGACTTTCACAGTACTCCTTCCGGGAGCTCCTCGGGTTTGCCGATGTAATTCGCCTTTTGACGAGTTATTTGGCAACCCTAAGAGAGTCATAGTTACTCCTGCCACTTGCTCCCCATTTTACCACAGTCGCATCTACAAGCTTACTCTGGCCAGTTCACCAGAAGCGATACGCCATTATTTGTTGATCTTAAGACTTTCACAGTACTCCTGCCGGGAGCTCCTCGAGTTTGCCGTTGGAATTCGCCTGTTGACGAGGCATTTGGCTACCTTAAGAGAGTCATAGTTACTCCTGCCACTTGCTCCTCGTTTTACCACAGTCGCATCTACAAGCTTACTCTGGCCAGTTCACCAGAAGCGATACGCCATTATTTGTTGACCTTAAGACTTTCACAGTACTTATTCCGGGAGCTCCTCGGGTTTGCCGATGTAATTCGCCTTTTGACGAGTCATTTGGCAACCCTAAGAGAGTCATAGTTACTCCTGCCACTTGCTCCCGATTTTACCACAGTCACATCTACAAGCTTACTCTGGCTAGTTCACCAGAAGCGATACGCCATTATTTGTTGACCTTAAGGCTTTCACAGTACTCCTGCTGGGAGCTCCTCGAGTTTGCCGTTGGAATTCGCCTGTTGACGAGGCATTTGGCTACCTTAAGAGAGTCATAGTTACTCCTGCCACTTGCTCCTCGTTTTACCACAGTTGCATCTACAAGCTTACTCTGGCTAGTTCACCAGAAGCGATACGCCATTATTTGTTGATCTTAAGACTTTCACAGTACTCCTTCCGGGAGCTCCTCGGGTATGCCGATGTAATTCGCCTTTTGACGAGTTATTTGGCAACCCTAAGAGAGTCATAGTTACTCCTGCCACTTGCTCCCCATTTTACCACAGTAGCATCTACAAGCTTACTCTGGCCAGTTCACCAGAAGCGATACGCCATTATTTGTTGACCTTAAGACTTTCACAGTACTCCTGCCGGGAGCTCCTCGAGTTTGCCGTTGGAATTCGCCTGTTGACGAGGCATTTGGCTACCTTAAGAGAGTCATAGTTACTCCTGCCACTTGCTCCTCGTTTTACCACAGTCGCATCTACAAGCTTACTCTGGCCAGTTCACCAGAGCGATACGCCATTATTTGTTGACCTTAAGACTTTCACAGTACTCCTTCCGGGAGCTCCTCGGGTTTGCCGATGTAATTCGCCTTTTGACGAGTTATTTGGCAACCCTAAGAGAGTCATAGTTACTCCTGCCACTTGCTCCCCATTTTACCACAGTCGCATCTACAAGCTTACTCTGGCCAGTTCACCAGAAGCGATACGCCATTATTTGTTGACCTTAAGACTTTCACAGTACTCCTGCCGGGAGCTCCTCGAGTTTGCCGTTGGAATTCGCCTGTTGACGAGGCATTTGGCTACCTTAAGAGAGTCATAGTTACTCCTGCCACTTGCTCCTCGTTTTACCACAGTCGCATCTACAAGCTTACTCTGGCCAGTTCACCAGAGCGATACGCCATTATTTGTTGACCTTAAGACTTTCACAGTACTCCGTCCGGGAGCTCCTCGGGTTTGCCGATGTAATTCGCCTTTTGACGATTCATTTGGCAACCCTAAGAGAGTCATAGTTACTCCTGCCACTTGCTCCCCATTTTACCACAGTCACATCTACAAGCTTACTCTGGCTAGTTCACCAGAAGCGATACGCCATTATTTGTTGTCCTTAAGACTTTCACAGTACTCCTGCCGGGAGCTCCTCGGGTTTGCCGATGTAATTCGCCTTTTGACGAGTCATTTGGCAACCCTAAGAGAGTCATAGTTACTCCTGCCACTTGCTCCCCATTTTACCACAGTCACATCTACAAGCTTACTCTGGCTAGTTCACCAGAAGCGATACGCCATTATTTGTTGTCCTTAAGACTTTCACAGTACTCCTGCCGGGAGCTCCTCGAGTTTGCCGTTGGAATTCTCCTGTTGACGAGGCATTTGGCTACCTTAAGAGAGTCATAGTTACTCCTGCCACTTGCTCCCCATTTTACCACAGTCGCATCTACAAGCTTACTCTGGCCAGTTCACCTGAGCGATACGCCATTATTTGTTGACCTTAAGACTTTCACAGTACTCCTTCCGGGAGCTCCTCGAGTTTGCCGTTGGAATTCGCCTGTTGACGAGGCATTTGGCTACCTTAAGAGAGTCATAGTTACTCCTGCCACTTGCTCCTCGTTTTACCACAGTCGCATCTACAAGCTTACTCTGGCTAGTTCACCAGAAGCGATACGCCATTATTTGTTGATCTTAAGACTTTCACAGTACTCCTTCCGGGAGCTCCTCGGGTTTGCCGATGTAATTCGCCTTTTGACGAGTTATTTGGCAACCCTAAGAGAGTCATAGTTACTCCTGCCACTTGCTCCCCATTTTACCACAGTCGCATCTACAAGCTTACTCTGGCCAGTTCACCAGAGCGATACGCCATTATTTGTTGACCTTAAGACTTTCACAGTACTCCGTCCGGGAGCTCCTCGGGTTTGCCGATGTAATTCGCCTTTTGACGATTCATTTGGCAACCCTAAGAGAGTCATAGTTACTCCTGCCACTTGCTCCCCATTTTACCACAGTCACATCTACAAGCTTACTCTGGCTAGTTCACCAGAAGCGATACGCCATTATTTGTTGTCCTTAAGACTTTCACAGTACTCCTGCCGGGAGCTCCTCGGGTTTGCCGATGTAATTCGCCTTTTGACGAGTCATTTGGCAACCCTAAGAGAGTCATAGTTACTCCTGCCACTTGCTCCCCATTTTACCACAGTCACATCTACAAGCTTACTCTGGCTAGTTCACCAGAAGCGATACGCCATTATTTGTTGTCCTTAAGACTTTCACAGTACTCCTGCTGGGAGCTCCTCGAGTTTGCCGTTGGAATTCTCCTGTTGACGAGGCATTTGGCTACCTTAAGAGAGTCATAGTTACTCCTGCCACTTGCTCCCCATTTTACCACAGTCGCATCTACAAGCTTACTCTGGCCAGTTCACCTGAGCGATACGCCATTATTTGTTGACCTAAAGACTTTCACAGTACTCCTGCCGGGAGCTCCTCGAGTTTGCCGTTGGAATTCGCCTGTTGACGAGGCATTTGGCTACCTTAAGAGAGTCATAGTTACTCCTGCCACTTGCTCCTCGTTTTACCACAGTCGCATCTACAAGCTTACTCTGGCCAGTTCACCAGAGCGATACGCCATTATTTGTTGACCTTAAGACTTTCACAGCACTCCTTCCGGGAGCTCCTCGGGTTTGCCGATGTAATTCGCCTTTTGACGAGTTATTTGGCAACCCTAAGAGAGTCATAGTTACTCCTGCCACTTGCTCCCCATTTTACCACAGTCGCATCTACAAGCTTACTCTGGCCAGTTCACCAGAAGCGATACGCCATTATTTGTTGATCTTAAGACTTTCACAGTACTCCTGCCGGGAGCTCCTCGAGTTTGCCGTTGGAATTCGCCTGTTGACGAGGCATTTGGCTACCTTAAGAGAGTCATAGTTACTCCTGCCACTTGCTCCTCGTTTTACCACAGTCGCATCTACAAGCTTACTCTGGCCATCTCACCAGAGCGATACGCCATTATTTGTTGACCTTAAGACTTTCACAGTACTCCTTCCGGGAGCTCCTCGGGTTTGCCGATGTAATTCGCCTTTTGACGAGTCATTTGGCAACCCTAAGAGAGTCATAGTTACTCCTGCCACTTGCTCCCCATTTTACCACAGTCACATCTACAAGCTTACTCTGGCTAGTTCACCAGAAGCGATACGCCATTATTTGTTGACCTTAAGGCTTTCACAGTACTCCTGCTGGGAGCTCCTCGAGTTTGCCGTTGGAATTCGCCTGTTGACGAGGCATTTGGCTACCTTAAGAGAGTCATAGTTACTCCTGCCACTTGCTCCTCGTTTTACCACAGTTGCATCTACAAGCTTACTCTGGCTAGTTCACCAGAAGCGATACGCCATTATTTGTTGATCTTAAGACTTTCACAGTACTCCTTCCGGGAGCTCCTCGGGTATGCCGATGTAATTCGCCTTTTGACGAGTTATTTGGCAACCCTAAGAGAGTCATAGTTACTCCTGCCACTTGCTCCCCATTTTACCACAGTCACATCTACAAGCTTACTTTGGCTAGTTCACCAGAAGCGATACGCCATTATTTGTTGACCTTAAGGCTTTCACAGTACTCCTGCTGGGAGCTACTCGAGTTTGCCGTTGGAATTCGCCTGTTGACGAGGCATTTGGCTACCTTAAGAGAGTCATAGTTACTCCTGCCACTTGCTCCTCGTTTTACCACAGTCGCATCTACAAGCTTACTCTGGCCAGTTCACCAGAGCGATACGCCATTATTTGTTGACCTTAAGACTTTCACAGTACTCCTTCCGGGAGCTCCTCGGGTTTGCCGATGTAATTCGCCTTTTGACGAGTCATTTGGCAACCCTAAGAGAGTCATAGTTACTCCTGCCACTTGCTCCCCATTTTACCACAGTCACATCTACAAGCTTACTCTGGCTAGTTCACCAGAAGCGATACGCCATTATTTGTTGTCCTTAAGACATTCGCAGTACTCCTGCCGGGAGCTCCTCGAGTTTGCCGTTGGAATTCGCCTGTTGACGATGCATTTGGCTACCTTAAGAGAGTCATAGTTACTCCTGCCACTTGCTCCTCGTTTTACCACAGTCGCATCTACAAGCTTACTCTGGCCAGTTCACCAGAAGCGATACGCCATTATTTGTTGACCTTAAGACTTTCACAGTACTCCTGCCGGGAGCTCCTCGAGTTTGCCGTTGGAATTCGCCTGTTGACGAGGCATTTGGCTACCTTAAGAGAGTCATAGTTACTCCTGCCACTTGCTCCTCGTTTTACCACAGTCGCATCTACAAGCTTACTCTGGCTAGTTCACCAGAAGCGATACGCCATTATTTGTTGATCTTAAGACTTTCACAGTACTCCTGCCGGGAGCTCCTCGAGTTTGCCGTTGGAATTCGCCTGTTGACGAGGCATTTGGCTACCTTACGAGAGTCATAGTTACTCCTGCCACTTGCTCCTCGTTTTACCACAGTCGCATCTACAAGCTTACTCTGGCTAGTTCACCAGAAGCGATACGCCATTATTTGTTGATCTTAAGACATTCACAGTACTCCTTCCGGGAGCTCCTCGGGTTTGCCGATGTAATTCGCCTTTTGACGAGTTATTTGGCAACCCTAAGAGAGTCATAGTTACTCCTGCCACTTGCTCCCCATTTTACCACAGTCGCATCTACAAGCTTACTCTGGCCAGTTCACCAGAAGCGATACGCCATTATTTGTTGACCTTAAGACTTTCACAGTACTCCTGCCGGGAGCTCCTCGAGTTTGCCGTTGGAATTCGCCTGTTGACGAGGCATTTGGCTACCTTAAGAGAGTCATAGTTACTCCTGCCACTTGCTCCTCGTTTTACCACAGTCGCATCTACAAGCTTACTCTGGCCAGTTCACCAGAGCGATACGCCATTATTTGTTGACCTTAAGACTTTCACAGTACTCCTTCCGGGAGCTCCTCGGGTTTGCCGATGTAATTCGCCTTTTGACGAGTTATTTGGCAACCCTAAGAGAGTCATAGTTACTCCTGCCACTTGCTCCCCATTTTACCACAGTCGCATCTACAAGCTTACTCTGGCCAGTTCACCAGAAGCGATACGCCATTATTTGTTGACCTTAAGACTTTCACAGTACTCCTGCCGGGAGCTCCTCGAGTTTGCCGTTGGAATTCGCCTGTTGACGAGGCATTTGGCTACCTTAAGAGAGTCATAGTTACTCCTGCCACTTGCTCCTCGTTTTACCACAGTCGCATCTACAAGCTTACTCTGGCCAGTTCACCAGAGCGATACGCCATTATTTGTTGACCTTAAGACTTTCACAGTACTCCGTCCGGGAGCTCCTCGGGTTTGCCGATGTAATTCGCCTTTTGACGAGTCATTTGGCAACCCTAAGAGAGTCATAGTTACTCCTGCCACTTGCTCCCCATTTTACCACAGTCACATCTACAAGCTTACTCTGGCTAGTTCACCAGAAGCGATACGCCATTATTTGTTGTCCTTAAGACTTTCACAGTACTCCTGCCGGGAGCTCCTCGGGTTTGCCGATGTAATTCGCCTTTTGACGAGTCATTTGGCAACCCTAAGAGAGTCATAGTTACTCCTGCCACTTGCTCCCCATTTTACCACAGTCACATCTACAAGCTTACTCTGGCTAGTTCACCAGAAGCGATACGCCATTATTTGTTGTCCTTAAGACTTTCACAGTACTCCTGCCGGGAGCTCCTCGAGTTTGCCGTTGGAATTCTCCTGTTGACGAGGCATTTGGCTACCTTAAGAGAGTCATAGTTACTCCTGCCACTTGCTCCCCATTTTACCACAGTCGCATCTACAAGCTTACTCTGGCCAGTTCACCTGAGCGATACGCCATTATTTGTTGACCTTAAGACTTTCACAGTACTCCTTCCGGGAGCTCCTCGAGTTTGCCGTTGGAATTCGCCTGTTGACGAGCCATTTGGCTACCTTAAGAGAGTCATAGTTACTCCTGCCACTTGCTCCTCGTTTTACCACAGTCGCATCTACAAGCTTACTCTGGCTAGTTCACCAGAAGCGATACGCCATTATTTGTTGATCTTAAGACTTTCACAGTACTCCTTCCGGGAGCTCCTCGGGTTTGCCGATGTAATTCGCCTTTTGACGAGTTATTTGGCAACCCTAAGAGAGTCATAGTTACTCCTGCCACTTGCTCCCCATTTTACCACAGTCGCATCTACAAGCTTACTCTGGCCAGTTCACCAGAAGCGATACGCCATTATTTGTTGATCTTAAGACTTTCACAGTACTCCTGCCGGGAGCTCCTCGAGTTTGCCGTTGGAATTCGCCTGTTGACGAGGCATTTGGCTACCTTAAGAGAGTCATAGTTACTCCTGCCACTTGCTCCTCGTTTTACCACAGTCGCATCTACAAGCTTACTCTGGCCAGTTCACCAGAAGCGATACGCCATTATTTGTTGACCTTAAGACTTTCACAGTACTTATTCCGGGAGCTCCTCGGGTTTGCCGATGTAATTCGCCTTTTGACGAGTCATTTGGCAACCCTAAGAGAGTCATAGTTACTCCTGCCACTTGCTCCCGATTTTACCACAGTCACATCTACAAGCTTACTCTGGCTAGTTCACCAGAAGCGATACGCCATTATTTGTTGACCTTAAGGCTTTCACAGTACTCCTGCTGGGAGCTCCTCGAGTTTGCCGTTGGAATTCGCCTGTTGACGAGGCATTTGGCTACCTTAAGAGAGTCATAGTTACTCCTGCCACTTGCTCCTCGTTTTACCACAGTTGCATCTACAAGCTTACTCTGGCTAGTTCACCAGAAGCGATACGCCATTATTTGTTGATCTTAAGACTTTCACAGTACTCCTTCCGGGAGCTCCTCGGGTATGCCGATGTAATTCGCCTTTTGACGAGTTATTTGGCAACCCTAAGAGAGTCATAGTTACTCCTGCCACTTGCTCCCCATTTTACCACAGTAGCATCTACAAGCTTACTCTGGCCAGTTCACCAGAAGCGATACGCCATTATTTGTTGACCTTAAGACTTTCACAGTACTCCTGCCGGGAGCTCCTCGAGTTTGCCGTTGGAATTCGCCTGTTGACGAGGCATTTGGCTACCTTAAGAGAGTCATAGTTACTCCTGCCACTTGCTCCTCGTTTTACCACAGTCGCATCTACAAGCTTACTCTGGCCAGTTCACCAGAGCGATACGCCATTATTTGTTGACCTTAAGACTTTCACAGTACTCCTTCCGGGAGCTCCTCGGGTTTGCCGATGTAATTCGCCTTTTGACGAGTTATTTGGCAACCCTAAGAGAGTCATAGTTACTCCTGCCACTTGCTCCCCATTTTACCACAGTCGCATCTACAAGCTTACTCTGGCCAGTTCACCAGAAGCGATACGCCATTATTTGTTGACCTTAAGACTTTCACAGTACTCCTGCCGGGAGCTCCTCGAGTTTGCCGTTGGAATTCGCCTGTTGACGAGGCATTTGGCTACCTTAAGAGAGTCATAGTTACTCCTGCCACTTGCTCCTCGTTTTACCACAGTCGCATCTACAAGCTTACTCTGGCCAGTTCACCAGAGCGATACGCCATTATTTGTTGACCTTAAGACTTTCACAGTACTCCGTCCGGGAGCTCCTCGGGTTTGCCGATGTAATTCGCCTTTTGACGATTCATTTGGCAACCCTAAGAGAGTCATAGTTACTCCTGCCACTTGCTCCCCATTTTACCACAGTCACATCTACAAGCTTACTCTGGCTAGTTCACCAGAAGCGATACGCCATTATTTGTTGTCCTTAAGACTTTCACAGTACTCCTGCCGGGAGCTCCTCGGGTTTGCCGATGTAATTCGCCTTTTGACGAGTCATTTGGCAACCCTAAGAGAGTCATAGTTACTCCTGCCACTTGCTCCCCATTTTACCACAGTCACATCTACAAGCTTACTCTGGCTAGTTCACCAGAAGCGATACGCCATTATTTGTTGTCCTTAAGACTTTCACAGTACTCCTGCCGGGAGCTCCTCGAGTTTGCCGTTGGAATTCTCCTGTTGACGAGGCATTTGGCTACCTTAAGAGAGTCATAGTTACTCCTGCCACTTGCTCCCCATTTTACCACAGTCGCATCTACAAGCTTACTCTGGCCAGTTCACCTGAGCGATACGCCATTATTTGTTGACCTTAAGACTTTCACAGTACTCCTTCCGGGAGCTCCTCGAGTTTGCCGTTGGAATTCGCCTGTTGACGAGGCATTTGGCTACCTTAAGAGAGTCATAGTTACTCCTGCCACTTGCTCCTCGTTTTACCACAGTCGCATCTACAAGCTTACTCTGGCTAGTTCACCAGAAGCGATACGCCATTATTTGTTGATCTTAAGACTTTCACAGTACTCCTTCCGGGAGCTCCTCGGGTTTGCCGATGTAATTCGCCTTTTGACGAGTTATTTGGCAACCCTAAGAGAGTCATAGTTACTCCTGCCACTTGCTCCCCATTTTACCACAGTCGCATCTACAAGCTTACTCTGGCCAGTTCACCAGAGCGATACGCCATTATTTGTTGACCTTAAGACTTTCACAGTACTCCGTCCGGGAGCTCCTCGGGTTTGCCGATGTAATTCGCCTTTTGACGATTCATTTGGCAACCCTAAGAGAGTCATAGTTACTCCTGCCACTTGCTCCCCATTTTACCACAGTCACATCTACAAGCTTACTCTGGCTAGTTCACCAGAAGCGATACGCCATTATTTGTTGTCCTTAAGACTTTCACAGTACTCCTGCCGGGAGCTCCTCGGGTTTGCCGATGTAATTCGCCTTTTGACGAGTCATTTGGCAACCCTAAGAGAGTCATAGTTACTCCTGCCACTTGCTCCCCATTTTACCACAGTCACATCTACAAGCTTACTCTGGCTAGTTCACCAGAAGCGATACGCCATTATTTGTTGTCCTTAAGACTTTCACAGTACTCCTGCTGGGAGCTCCTCGAGTTTGCCGTTGGAATTCTCCTGTTGACGAGGCATTTGGCTACCTTAAGAGAGTCATAGTTACTCCTGCCACTTGCTCCCCATTTTACCACAGTCGCATCTACAAGCTTACTCTGGCCAGTTCACCTGAGCGATACGCCATTATTTGTTGACCTAAAGACTTTCACAGTACTCCTGCCGGGAGCTCCTCGAGTTTGCCGTTGGAATTCGCCTGTTGACGAGGCATTTGGCTACCTTAAGAGAGTCATAGTTACTCCTGCCACTTGCTCCTCGTTTTACCACAGTCGCATCTACAAGCTTACTCTGGCCAGTTCACCAGAGCGATACGCCATTATTTGTTGACCTTAAGACTTTCACAGTACTCCTTCCGGGAGCTCCTCGGGTTTGCCGATGTAATTCGCCTTTTGACGAGTTATTTGGCAACCCTAAGAGAGTCATAGTTACTCCTGCCACTTGCTCCCCATTTTACCACAGTCGCATCTACAAGCTTACTCTGGCCAGTTCACCAGAAGCGATACGCCATTATTTGTTGATCTTAAGACTTTCACAGTACTCCTGCCGGGAGCTCCTCGAGTTTGCCGTTGGAATTCGCCTGTTGACGAGGCATTTGGCTACCTTAAGAGAGTCATAGTTACTCCTGCCACTTGCTCCTCGTTTTACCACAGTCGCATCTACAAGCTTACTCTGGCCATCTCACCAGAGCGATACGCCATTATTTGTTGACCTTAAGACTTTCACAGTACTCCTTCCGGGAGCTCCTCGGGTTTGCCGATGTAATTCGCCTTTTGACGAGTCATTTGGCAACCCTAAGAGAGTCATAGTTACTCCTGCCACTTGCTCCCCATTTTACCACAGTCACATCTACAAGCTTACTCTGGCTAGTTCACCAGAAGCGATACGCCATTATTTGTTGACCTTAAGGCTTTCACAGTACTCCTGCTGGGAGCTCCTCGAGTTTGCCGTTGGAATTCGCCTGTTGACGAGGCATTTGGCTACCTTAAGAGAGTCATAGTTACTCCTGCCACTTGCTCCTCGTTTTACCACAGTCGCATCTACAAGCTTACTCTGGCTAGTTCACCAGAAGCGATACGCCATTATTTGTTGATCTTAAGACTTTCACAGTACTCCTTCCGGGAGCTCCTCGGGTATGCCGATGTAATTCGCCTTTTGACGAGTTATTTGGCAACCCTAAGAGAGTCATAGTTACTCCTGCCACTTGCTCCCCATTTTACCACAGTCACATCTACAAGCTTACTTTGGCTAGTTCACCAGAAGCGATACGCCATTATTTGTTGACCTTAAGGCTTTCACAGTACTCCTGCTGGGAGCTACTCGAGTTTGCCGTTGGAATTCGCCTGTTGACGAGGCATTTGGCTACCTTAAGAGAGTCATAGTTACTCCTGCCACTTGCTCCTCGTTTTACCACAGTCGCATCTACAAGCTTACTCTGGCCTGTTCACCAGAGCGATACGCCATTATTTGTTGACCTTAAGACTTTCACAGTACTCCTTCCGGGAGCTCCTCGGGTTTGCCGATGTAATTCGCCTTTTGACGAGTCATTTGGCAACCCTAAGAGAGTCATAGTTACTCCTGCCACTTGCTCCCCATTTTACCACAGTCACATCTACAAGCTTACTCTGGCTAGTTCACCAGAAGCGATACGCCATTATTTGTTGTCCTTAAGACATTCGCAGTACTCCTGCCGGGAGCTCCTCGAGTTTGCCGTTGGAATTCGCCTGTTGACGATGCATTTGGCTACCTTAAGAGAGTCATAGTTACTCCTGCCACTTGCTCCTCGTTTTACCACAGTCGCATCTACAAGCTTACTCTGGCCAGTTCACCAGAAGCGATACGCCATTATTTGTTGACCTTAAGACTTTCACAGTACTCCTGCCGGGAGCTCCTCGAGTTTGCCGTTGGAATTCGCCTGTTGACGAGGCATTTGGCTACCTTAAGAGAGTCATAGTTACTCCTGCCACTTGCTCCTCGTTTTACCACAGTCGCATCTACAAGCTTACTCTGGCTAGTTCACCAGAAGCGATACGCCATTATTTGTTGATCTTAAGACTTTCACAGTACTCCTGCCGGGAGCTCCTCGAGTTTGCCGTTGGAATTCGCCTGTTGACGAGGCATTTGGCTACCTTACGAGAGTCATAGTTACTCCTGCCACTTGCTCCTCGTTTTACCACAGTCGCATCTACAAGCTTACTCTGGCTAGTTCACCAGAAGCGATACGCCATTATTTGTTGATCTTAAGACATTCACAGTACTCCTTCCGGGAGCTCCTCGGGTTTGCCGATGTAATTCGCCTTTTGACGAGTTATTTGGCAACCCTAAGAGAGTCATAGTTACTCCTGCCACTTGCTCCCCATTTTACCACAGTCGCATCTACAAGCTTACTCTGGCCAGTTCACCAGAAGCGATACGCCATTATTTGTTGACCTTAAGACTTTCACAGTACTCCTGCCGGGAGCTCCTCGAGTTTGCCGTTGGAATTCGCCTGTTGACGAGGCATTTGGCTACCTTAAGAGAGTCATAGTTACTCCTGCCACTTGCTCCTCGTTTTACCACAGTCGCATCTACAAGCTTACTCTGGCCAGTTCACCAGAGCGATACGCCATTATTTGTTGACCTTAAGACTTTCACAGTACTCCTTCCGGGAGCTCCTCGGGTTTGCCGATGTAATTCGCCTTTTGACGAGTTATTTGGCAACCCTAAGAGAGTCATAGTTACTCCTGCCACTTGCTCCCCATTTTACCACAGTCGCATCTACAAGCTTACTCTGGCCAGTTCACCAGAAGCGATACGCCATTATTTGTTGACCTTAAGACTTTCACAGTACTCCTGCCGGGAGCTCCTCGAGTTTGCCGTTGGAATTCGCCTGTTGACGAGGCATTTGGCTACCTTAAGAGAGTCATAGTTACTCCTGCCACTTGCTCCTCGTTTTACCACAGTCGCATCTACAAGCTTACTCTGGCCAGTTCACCAGAGCGATACGCCATTATTTGTTGACCTTAAGACTTTCACAGTACTCCGTCCGGGAGCTCCTCGGGTTTGCCGATGTAATTCGCCTTTTGACGAGTCATTTGGCAACCCTAAGAGAGTCATAGTTACTCCTGCCACTTGCTCCCCATTTTACCACAGTCACATCTACAAGCTTACTCTGGCTAGTTCACCAGAAGCGATACGCCATTATTTGTTGTCCTTAAGACTTTCACAGTACTCCTGCCGGGAGCTCCTCGGGTTTGCCGATGTAATTCGCCTTTTGACGAGTCATTTGGCAACCCTAAGAGAGTCATAGTTACTCCTGCCACTTGCTCCCCATTTTACCACAGTCACATCTACAAGCTTACTCTGGCTAGTTCACCAGAAGCGATACGCCATTATTTGTTGTCCTTAAGACTTTCACAGTACTCCTGCCGGGAGCTCCTCGAGTTTGCCGTTGGAATTCTCCTGTTGACGAGGCATTTGGCTACCTTAAGAGAGTCATAGTTACTCCTGCCACTTGCTCCCCATTTTACCACAGTCGCATCTACAAGCTTACTCTGGCCAGTTCACCTGAGCGATACGCCATTATTTGTTGACCTTAAGACTTTCACAGTACTCCTTCCGGGAGCTCCTCGAGTTTGCCGTTGGAATTCGCCTGTTGACGAGGCATTTGGCTACCTTAAGAGAGTCATAGTTACTCCTGCCACTTGCTCCTCGTTTTACCACAGTCGCATCTACAAGCTTACTCTGGCTAGTTCACCAGAAGCGATACGCCATTATTTGTTGATCTTAAGACTTTCACAGTACTCCTTCCGGGAGCTCCTCGGGTTTGCCGATGTAATTCGCCTTTTGACGAGTTATTTGGCAACCCTAAGAGAGTCATAGTTACTCCTGCCACTTGCTCCCCATTTTACCACAGTCGCATCTACAAGCTTACTCTGGCCAGTTCACCAGAAGCGATACGCCATTATTTGTTGATCTTAAGACTTTCACAGTACTCCTGCCGGGAGCTCCTCGAGTTTGCCGTTGGAATTCGCCTGTTGACGAGGCATTTGGCTACCTTAAGAGAGTCATAGTTACTCCTGCCACTTGCTCCTCGTTTTACCACAGTCGCATCTACAAGCTTACTCTGGCCAGTTCACCAGAAGCGATACGCCATTATTTGTTGACCTTAAGACTTTCACAGTACTTATTCCGGGAGCTCCTCGGGTTTGCCGATGTAATTCGCCTTTTGACGAGTCATTTGGCAACCCTAAGAGAGTCATAGTTACTCCTGCCACTTGCTCCCGATTTTACCACAGTCACATCTACAAGCTTACTCTGGCTAGTTCACCAGAAGCGATACGCCATTATTTGTTGACCTTAAGGCTTTCACAGTACTCCTGCTGGGAGCTCCTCGAGTTTGCCGTTGGAATTCGCCTGTTGACGAGGCATTTGGCTACCTTAAGAGAGTCATAGTTACTCCTGCCACTTGCTCCTCGTTTTACCACAGTTGCATCTACAAGCTTACTCTGGCTAGTTCACCAGAAGCGATACGCCATTATTTGTTGATCTTAAGACTTTCACAGTACTCCTTCCGGGAGCTCCTCGGGTATGCCGATGTAATTCGCCTTTTGACGAGTTATTTGGCAACCCTAAGAGAGTCATAGTTACTCCTGCCACTTGCTCCCCATTTTACCACAGTAGCATCTACAAGCTTACTCTGGCCAGTTCACCAGAAGCGATACGCCATTATTTGTTGACCTTAAGACTTTCACAGTACTCCTGCCGGGAGCTCCTCGAGTTTGCCGTTGGAATTCGCCTGTTGACGAGGCATTTGGCTACCTTAAGAGAGTCATAGTTACTCCTGCCACTTGCTCCTCGTTTTACCACAGTCGCATCTACAAGCTTACTCTGGCCAGTTCACCAGAGCGATACGCCATTATTTGTTGACCTTAAGACTTTCACAGTACTCCTTCCGGGAGCTCCTCGGGTTTGCCGATGTAATTCGCCTTTTGACGAGTTATTTGGCAACCCTAAGAGAGTCATAGTTACTCCTGCCACTTGCTCCCCATTTTACCACAGTCACATCTACAAGCTTACTCTGGCTAGTTCACCAGAAGCGATACGCCATTATTTGTTGTCCTTAAGACTTTCACAGTACTCCTGCCGGGAGCTCCTCGGGTTTGCCGATGTAATTCGCCTTTTGACGAGTCATTTGGCAACCCTAAGAGAGTCATAGTTACTCCTGCCACTTGCTCCCCATTTTACCACAGTCACATCTACAAGCTTACTCTGGCTAGTTCACCAGAAGCGATACGCCATTATTTGTTGTCCTTAAGACTTTCACAGTACTCCTGCCGGGAGCTCCTCGAGTTTGCCGTTGGAATTCTCCTGTTGACGAGGCATTTGGCTACCTTAAGAGAGTCATAGTTACTCCTGCCACTTGCTCCCCATTTTACCACAGTCGCATCTACAAGCTTACTCTGGCCAGTTCACCTGAGCGATACGCCATTATTTGTTGACCTTAAGACTTTCACAGTACTCCTTCCGGGAGCTCCTCGAGTTTGCCGTTGGAATTCGCCTGTTGACGAGGCATTTGGCTACCTTAAGAGAGTCATAGTTACTCCTGCCACTTGCTCCTCGTTTTACCACAGTCGCATCTACAAGCTTACTCTGGCCAGTTCACCAGAGCGATACGCCATTATTTGTTGACCTTAAGACTTTCACAGTACTCCTTCCGGGAGCTCCTCGGGTTTGCCGATGTAATTCGCCTTTTGACGAGTTATTTGGCAACCCTAAGAGAGTCATAGTTACTCCTGCCACTTGCTCCCCATTTTACCACAGTCACATCTACAAGCTTACTCTGGCTAGTTCACCAGAAGCGATACGCCATTATTTGTTGTCCTTAAGACTTTCACAGTACTCCTGCCGGGAGCTCCTCGGGTTTGCCGATGTAATTCGCCTTTTGACGAGTCATTTGGCAACCCTAAGAGAGTCATAGTTACTCCTGCCACTTGCTCCCCATTTTACCACAGTCACATCTACAAGCTTACTCTGGCTAGTTCACCAGAAGCGATACGCCATTATTTGTTGTCCTTAAGACTTTCACAGTACTCCTGCCGGGAGCTCCTCGAGTTTGCCGTTGGAATTCTCCTGTTGACGAGGCATTTGGCTACCTTAAGAGAGTCATAGTTACTCCTGCCACTTGCTCCCCATTTTACCACAGTCGCATCTACAAGCTTACTCTGGCCAGTTCACCTGAGCGATACGCCATTATTTGTTGACCTTAAGACTTTCACAGTACTCCTTCCGGGAGCTCCTCGAGTTTGCCGTTGGAATTCGCCTGTTGACGAGGCATTTGGCTACCTTAAGAGAGTCATAGTTACTCCTGCCACTTGCTCCTCGTTTTACCACAGTCGCATCTACAAGCTTACTCTGGCTAGTTCACCAGAAGCGATACGCCATTATTTGTTGATCTTAAGACTTTCACAGTACTCCTTCCGGGAGCTCCTCGGGTTTGCCGATGTAATTCGCCTTTTGACGAGTTATTTGGCAACCCTAAGAGAGTCATAGTTACTCCTGCCACTTGCTCCCCATTTTACCACAGTCGCATCTACAAGCTTACTCTGGCCAGTTCACCAGAAGCGATACGCCATTATTTGTTGATCTTAAGACTTTCACAGTACTCCTGCCGGGAGCTCCTCGAGTTTGCCGTTGGAATTCGCCTGTTGACGAGGCATTTGGCTACCTTAAGAGAGTCATAGTTACTCCTGCCACTTGCTCCTCGTTTTACCACAGTCGCATCTACAAGCTTACTCTGGCCAGTTCACCAGAAGCGATACGCCATTATTTGTTGACCTTAAGACTTTCACAGTACTTATTCCGGGAGCTCCTCGGGTTTGCCGATGTAATTCGCCTTTTGACGAGTCATTTGGCAACCCTAAGAGAGTCATAGTTACTCCTGCCACTTGCTCCCGATTTTACCACAGTCACATCTACAAGCTTACTCTGGCTAGTTCACCAGAAGCGATACGCCATTATTTGTTGACCTTAAGGCTTTCACAGTACTCCTGCTGGGAGCTCCTCGAGTTTGCCGTTGGAATTCGCCTGTTGACGAGGCATTTGGCTACCTTAAGAGAGTCATAGTTACTCCTGCCACTTGCTCCTCGTTTTACCACAGTTGCATCTACAAGCTTACTCTGGCTAGTTCACCAGAAGCGATACGCCATTATTTGTTGATCTTAAGACTTTCACAGTACTCCTTCCGGGAGCTCCTCGGGTATGCCGATGTAATTCGCCTTTTGACGAGTTATTTGGCAACCCTAAGAGAGTCATAGTTACTCCTGCCACTTGCTCCCCATTTTACCACAGTAGCATCTACAAGCTTACTCTGGCCAGTTCACCAGAAGCGATACGCCATTATTTGTTGACCTTAAGACTTTCACAGTACTCCTGCCGGGAGCTCCTCGAGTTTGCCGTTGGAATTCGCCTGTTGACGAGGCATTTGGCTACCTTAAGAGAGTCATAGTTACTCCTGCCACTTGCTCCTCGTTTTACCACAGTCGCATCTACAAGCTTACTCTGGCCAGTTCACCAGAGCGATACGCCATTATTTGTTGACCTTAAGACTTTCACAGTACTCCTTCCGGGAGCTCCTCGGGTTTGCCGATGTAATTCGCCTTTTGACGAGTTATTTGGCAACCCTAAGAGAGTCATAGTTACTCCTGCCACTTGCTCCCCATTTTACCACAGTCGCATCTACAAGCTTACTCTGGCCAGTTCACCAGAAGCGATACGCCATTATTTGTTGACCTTAAGACTTTCACAGTACTCCTGCCGGGAGCTCCTCGAGTTTGCCGTTGGAATTCGCCTGTTGACGAGGCATTTGGCTACCTTAAGAGAGTCATAGTTACTCCTGCCACTTGCTCCTCGTTTTACCACAGTCGCATCTACAAGCTTACTCTGGCCAGTTCACCAGAGCGATACGCCATTATTTGTTGACCTTAAGACTTTCACAGTACTCCGTCCGGGAGCTCCTCGGGTTTGCCGATGTAATTCGCCTTTTGACGATTCATTTGGCAACCCTAAGAGAGTCATAGTTACTCCTGCCACTTGCTCCCCATTTTACCACAGTCACATCTACAAGCTTACTCTGGCTAGTTCACCAGAAGCGATACGCCATTATTTGTTGTCCTTAAGACTTTCACAGTACTCCTGCCGGGAGCTCCTCGGGTTTGCCGATGTAATTCGCCTTTTGACGAGTCATTTGGCAACCCTAAGAGAGTCATAGTTACTCCTGCCACTTGCTCCCCATTTTACCACAGTCACATCTACAAGCTTACTCTGGCTAGTTCACCAGAAGCGATACGCCATTATTTGTTGTCCTTAAGACTTTCACAGTACTCCTGCCGGGAGCTCCTCGAGTTTGCCGTTGGAATTCTCCTGTTGACGAGGCATTTGGCTACCTTAAGAGAGTCATAGTTACTCCTGCCACTTGCTCCCCATTTTACCACAGTCGCATCTACAAGCTTACTCTGGCCAGTTCACCTGAGCGATACGCCATTATTTGTTGACCTTAAGACTTTCACAGTACTCCTTCCGGGAGCTCCTCGAGTTTGCCGTTGGAATTCGCCTGTTGACGAGGCATTTGGCTACCTTAAGAGAGTCATAGTTACTCCTGCCACTTGCTCCTCGTTTTACCACAGTCGCATCTACAAGCTTACTCTGGCTAGTTCACCAGAAGCGATACGCCATTATTTGTTGATCTTAAGACTTTCACAGTACTCCTTCCGGGAGCTCCTCGGGTTTGCCGATGTAATTCGCCTTTTGACGAGTTATTTGGCAACCCTAAGAGAGTCATAGTTACTCCTGCCACTTGCTCCCCATTTTACCACAGTCGCATCTACAAGCTTACTCTGGCCAGTTCACCAGAGCGATACGCCATTATTTGTTGACCTTAAGACTTTCACAGTACTCCGTCCGGGAGCTCCTCGGGTTTGCCGATGTAATTCGCCTTTTGACGATTCATTTGGCAACCCTAAGAGAGTCATAGTTACTCCTGCCACTTGCTCCCCATTTTACCACAGTCACATCTACAAGCTTACTCTGGCTAGTTCACCAGAAGCGATACGCCATTATTTGTTGTCCTTAAGACTTTCACAGTACTCCTGCCGGGAGCTCCTCGGGTTTGCCGATGTAATTCGCCTTTTGACGAGTCATTTGGCAACCCTAAGAGAGTCATAGTTACTCCTGCCACTTGCTCCCCATTTTACCACAGTCACATCTACAAGCTTACTCTGGCTAGTTCACCAGAAGCGATACGCCATTATTTGTTGTCCTTAAGACTTTCACAGTACTCCTGCTGGGAGCTCCTCGAGTTTGCCGTTGGAATTCTCCTGTTGACGAGGCATTTGGCTACCTTAAGAGAGTCATAGTTACTCCTGCCACTTGCTCCCCATTTTACCACAGTCGCATCTACAAGCTTACTCTGGCCAGTTCACCTGAGCGATACGCCATTATTTGTTGACCTTAAGACTTTCACAGTACTCCTTCCGGGAGCTCCTCGAGTTTGCCGTTGGAATTCGCCTGTTGACGAGGCATTTGGCTACCTTAAGAGAGTCATAGTTACTCCTGCCACTTGCTCCTCGTTTTACCACAGTCGCATCTACAAGCTTACTCTGGCTAGTTCACCAGAAGCGATACGCCATTATTTGTTGATCTTAAGACTTTCACAGTACTCCTTCCGGGAGCTCCTCGGGTTTGCCGATGTAATTCGCCTTTTGACGAGTTATTTGGCAACCCTAAGAGAGTCATAGTTACTCCTGCCACTTGCTCCCCATTTTACCACAGTCGCATCTACAAGCTTACTCTGGCCAGTTCACCAGAAGCGATACGCCATTATTTGTTGATCTTAAGACTTTCACAGTACTCCTGCCGGGAGCTCCTCGAGTTTGCCGTTGGAATTCGCCTGTTGACGAGGCATTTGGCTACCTTAAGAGAGTCATAGTTACTCCTGCCACTTGCTCCTCGTTTTACCACAGTCGCATCTACAAGCTTACTCTGGCCAGTTCACCAGAGCGATACGCCATTATTTGTTGACCTTAAGACTTTCACAGTACTCCTTCCGGGAGCTCCTCGGGTTTGCCGATGTAATTCGCCTTTTGACGAGTTATTTGGCAACCCTAAGAGAGTCATAGTTACTCCTGCCACTTGCTCCCCATTTTACCACAGTCGCATCTACAAGCTTACTCTGGCCAGTTCACCAGAAGCGATACGCCATTATTTGTTGACCTTAAGACTTTCACAGTACTCCTGCCGGGAGCTCCTCGAGTTTGCCGTTGGAATTCGCCTGTTGACGAGGCATTTGGCTACCTTAAGAGAGTCATAGTTACTCCTGCCACTTGCTCCTCGTTTTACCACAGTCGCATCTACAAGCTTACTCTGGCCAGTTCACCAGAGCGATACGCCATTATTTGTTGACCTTAAGACTTTCACAGTACTCCGTCCGGGAGCTCCTCGGGTTTGCCGATGTAATTCGCCTTTTGACGATTCATTTGGCAACCCTAAGAGAGTCATAGTTACTCCTGCCACTTGCTCCCCATTTTACCACAGTCACATCTACAAGCTTACTCTGGCTAGTTCACCAGAAGCGATACGCCATTATTTGTTGTCCTTAAGACTTTCACAGTACTCCTGCCGGGAGCTCCTCGGGTTTGCCGATGTAATTCGCCTTTTGACGAGTCATTTGGCAACCCTAAGAGAGTCATAGTTACTCCTGCCACTTGCTCCCCATTTTACCACAGTCACATCTACAAGCTTACTCTGGCTAGTTCACCAGAAGCGATACGCCATTATTTGTTGTCCTTAAGACTTTCACAGTACTCCTGCCGGGAGCTCCTCGAGTTTGCCGTTGGAATTCTCCTGTTGACGAGGCATTTGGCTACCTTAAGAGAGTCATAGTTACTCCTGCCACTTGCTCCCCATTTTACCACAGTCGCATCTACAAGCTTACTCTGGCCAGTTCACCTGAGCGATACGCCATTATTTGTTGACCTTAAGACTTTCACAGTACTCCTTCCGGGAGCTCCTCGAGTTTGCCGTTGGAATTCGCCTGTTGACGAGGCATTTGACTACCTTAAGAGAGTCATAGTTACTCCTGCCACTTGCTCCTCGTTTTACCACAGTCGCATCTACAAGCTTACTCTGGCTAGTTCACCAGAAGCGATACGCCATTATTTGTTGATCTTAAGACTTTCACAGTACTCCTTCCGGGAGCTCCTCGGGTTTGCCGATGTAATTCGCCTTTTGACGAGTTATTTGGCAACCCTAAGAGAGTCATAGTTACTCCTGCCACTTGCTCCCCATTTTACCACAGTCGCATCTACAAGCTTACTCTGGCCAGTTCACCAGAGCGATACGCCATTATTTGTTGACCTTAAGACTTTCACAGTACTCCGTCCGGGAGCTCCTCGGGTTTGCCGATGTAATTCGCCTTTTGACGATTCATTTGGCAACCCTAAGAGAGTCATAGTTACTCCTGCCACTTGCTCCCCATTTTACCACAGTCACATCTACAAGCTTACTCTGGCTAGTTCACCAGAAGCGATACGCCATTATTTGTTGTCCTTAAGACTTTCACAGTACTCCTGCCGGGAGCTCCTCGGGTTTGCCGATGTAATTCGCCTTTTGACGAGTCATTTGGCAACCCTAAGAGAGTCATAGTTACTCCTGCCACTTGCTCCCCATTTTACCACAGTCACATCTACAAGCTTACTCTGGCTAGTTCACCAGAAGCGATACGCCATTATTTGTTGTCCTTAAGACTTTCACAGTACTCCTGCTGGGAGCTCCTCGAGTTTGCCGTTGGAATTCTCCTGTTGACGAGGCATTTGGCTACCTTAAGAGAGTCATAGTTACTCCTGCCACTTGCTCCCCATTTTACCACAGTCGCATCTACAAGCTTACTCTGGCCAGTTCACCTGAGCGATACGCCATTATTTGTTGACCTTAAGACTTTCACAGTACTCCTTCCGGGAGCTCCTCGAGTTTGCCGTTGGAATTCGCCTGTTGACGAGGCATTTGGCTACCTTAAGAGAGTCATAGTTACTCCTGCCACTTGCTCCTCGTTTTACCACAGTCGCATCTACAAGCTTACTCTGGCTAGTTCACCAGAAGCGATACGCCATTATTTGTTGATCTTAAGACTTTCACAGTACTCCTTCCGGGAGCTCCTCGGGTTTGCCGATGTAATTCGCCTTTTGACGAGTTATTTGGCAACCCTAAGAGAGTCATAGTTACTCCTGCCACTTGCTCCCCATTTTACCACAGTCGCATCTACAAGCTTACTCTGGCCAGTTCACCAGAAGCGATACGCCATTATTTGTTGATCTTAAGACTTTCACAGTACTCCTGCCGGGAGCTCCTCGAGTTTGCCGTTGGAATTCGCCTGTTGACGAGGCATTTGGCTACCTTAAGAGAGTCATAGTTACTCCTGCCACTTGCTCCTCGTTTTACCACAGTCGCATCTACAAGCTTACTCTGGCCAGTTCACCAGAGCGATACGCCATTATTTGTTGACCTTAAGACTTTCACAGTACTTATTCCGGGAGCTCCTCGGGTTTGCCGATGTAATTCGCCTTTTGACGAGTCATTTGGCAACCCTAAGAGAGTCATAGTTACTCCTGCCACTTGCTCCCGATTTTACCACAGTCACATCTACAAGCTTACTCTGGCTAGTTCACCAGAAGCGATACGCCATTATTTGTTGACCTTAAGGCTTTCACAGTACTCCTGCTGGGAGCTCCTCGAGTTTGCCGAGGAATTCGCCTGTTGACGAGGCATTTGGCTACCTTAAGAGAGTCATAGTTACTCCTGCCACTTGCTCCTCGTTTTACCACAGTTGCATCTACAAGCTTACTCTGGCTAGTTCACCAGAAGCGATACGCCATTATTTGTTGATCTTAAGACTTTCACAGTACTCCTTCCGGGAGCTCCTCGGGTATGCCGATGTAATTCGCCTTTTGACGAGTTATTTGGCAACCCTAAGAGAGTCATAGTTACTCCTGCCACTTGCTCCCCATTTTACCACAGTAGCATCTACAAGCTTACTCTGGCCAGTTCACCTGAGCGATACGCCATTATTTGTTGACCTTAAGACTTTCACAGTACTCCTTCCGGTAGCTCCTCGAGTTTGCCGTTGGAATTCGCCTGTTGACGAGGCATTTGGCTACCTTAAGAGAGTCATAGTTACTCCTGCCACTTGCTCCTCGTTTTACCACAGTCGCATCTACAAGCTTACTCTGGCTAGTTCACCAGAAGCGATACGCCATTATTTGTTGATCTTAAGACTTTCACAGTACTCCTTCCGGGAGCTCCTCGGGTTTGCCGATGTAATTCGCCTTTTGACGAGTTATTTGGCAACCCTAAGAGAGTCATAGTTACTCCTGCCACTTGCTCCCCATTTTACCACAGTCGCATCTACAAGCTTACTCTGGCCAGTTCACCAGAGCGATACGCCATTATTTGTTGACCTTAAGACTTTCACAGTACTCCGTCCGGGAGCTCCTCGGGTTTGCCGATGTAATTCGCCTTTTGACGATTCATTTGGCAACCCTAAGAGAGTCATAGTTACTCCTGCCACTTGCTCCCCATTTTACCACAGTCACATCTACAAGCTTACTCTGGCTAGTTCACCAGAAGCGATACGCCATTATTTGTTGTCCTTAAGACATTCACAGTACTCCTGCCGGGAGCTCCTCGGGTTTGCCGATGTAATTCGCCTTTTGACGAGTCATTTGGCAACCCTAAGAGAGTCATAGTTACTCCTGCCACTTGCTCCCCATTTTACCACAGTCACATCTACAAGCTTACTCTGGCTAGTTCACCAGAAGCGATACGCCATTATTTGTTGTCCTTAAGACTTTCACAGTACTCCTGCCGGGAGCTCCTCGAGTTTGCCGTTGGAATTCTCCTGTTGACGAGGCATTTGGCTACCTTAAGAGAGTCATAGTTACTCCTGCCACTTGCTCCCCATTTTACCACAGTCGCATCTACAAGCTTACTCTGGCCAGTTCACCTGAGCGATACGCCATTATTTGTTGACCTTAAGACTTTCACAGTACTCCTTCCGGGAGCTCCTCGAGTTTGCCGTTGGAATTCGCCTGTTGACGAGGCATTTGGCTACCTTAAGAGAGTCATAGTTACTCCTGCCACTTGCTCCTCGTTTTACCACAGTCGCATCTACAAGCTTACTCTGGCTAGTTCACCAGAAGCGATACGCCATTATTTGTTGATCTTAAGACTTTCACAGTACTCCTTCCGGGAGCTCCTCGGGTTTGCCGATGTAATTCGCCTTTTGACGAGTTATTTGGCAACCCTAAGAGAGTCATAGTTACTCCTGCCACTTGCTCCCCATTTTACCACAGTCGCATCTACAAGCTTACTCTGGCCAGTTCACCAGAAGCGATACGCCATTATTTGTTGATCTTAAGACTTTCACAGTACTCCTGCCGGGAGCTCCTCGAGTTTGCCGTTGGAATTCGCCTGTTGACGAGGCATTTGGCTACCTTAAGAGAGTCATAGTTACTCCTGCCACTTGCTCCTCGTTTTACCACAGTCGCATCTACAAGCTTACTCTGGCCAGTTCACCAGAGCGATACGCCATTATTTGTTGACCTTAAGACTTTCACAGTACTTATTCCGGGAGCTCCTCGGGTTTGCCGATGTAATTCGCCTTTTGACGAGTCATTTGGCAACCCTAAGAGAGTCATAGTTACTCCTGCCACTTGCTCCCGATTTTACCACAGTCACATCTACAAGCTTACTCTGGCTAGTTCACCAGAAGCGATACGCCATTATTTGTTTACCTTAAGGCTTTCACAGTACTCCTGCTGGGAGCTCCTCGAGTTTGCCGTTGGAATTCGCCTGTTGACGAGGCATTTGGCTACCTTAAGAGAGTCATAGTTACTCCTGCCACTTGCTCCTCGTTTTACCACAGTTGCATCTACAAGCTTACTCTGGCTAGTTCACCAGAAGCGATACGCCATTATTTGTTGATCTTAAGACTTTCACAGTACTCCTTCCGGGAGCTCCTCGGGTATGCCGATGTAATTCGCCTTTTGACGAGTTATTTGGCAACCCTAAGAGAGTCATAGTTACTCCTGCCACTTGCTCCCCATTTTACCACAGTAGCATCTACAAGCTTACTCTGGCCAGTTCACCAGAAGCGATACGCCATTATTTGTTGACCTTAAGACTTTCACAGTACTCCTGCCGGGAGCTCCTCGAGTTTGCCGTTGGAATTCGCCTGTTGACGAGGCATTTGGCTACCTTAAGAGAGTCATAGTTACTCCTGCCACTTGCTCCTCGTTTTACCACAGTCGCATCTACAAGCTTACTCTGGCCAGTTCACCAGAGCGATACGCCATTATTTGTTGACCTTAAGACTTTCACAGTACTCCTTCCGGGAGCTCCTCGGGTTTGCCGATGTAATTCGCCTTTTGACGAGTTATTTGGCAACCCTAAGAGAGTCATAGTTACTCCTGCCACTTGCTCCCCATTTTACCACAGTCGCATCTACAAGCTTACTCTGGCCAGTTCACCAGAAGCGATACGCCATTATTTGTTGATCTTAAGACTTTCACAGTACTCCTGCCGGGAGCTCCTCGAGTTTGCCGTTGGAATTCGCCTGTTGACGAGGCATTTGGCTACCTTAAGAGAGTCATAGTTACTCCTGCCACTTGCTCCTCGTTTTACCACAGTCGCATCTACAAGCTTACTCTGGCCAGTTCACCAGAGCGATACGCCATTATTTGTTGACCTTAAGACTTTCACAGTACTCCTTCCGGGAGCTCCTCGGGTTTGCCGATGTAATTCGCCTTTTGACGAGTCATTTGGCAACCCTAAGAGAGTCATAGTTACTCCTGCCACTTGCTCCCCATTTTACCACAGTCACATCTACAAGCTTACTCTGGCTAGTTCACCAGAAGCGATACGCCATTATTTGTTGACCTTAAGGCTTTCACAGTACTCCTGCTGGGAGCTCCTCGAGTTTGCCGTTGGAATTCGCCTGTTGACGAGGCATTTGGCTACCTTAAGAGAGTCATAGTTACTCCTGCCACTTGCTCCTCGTTTTACCACAGTTGCATCTACAAGCTTACTCTGGCTAGTTCACCAGAAGCGATACGCCATTATTTGTTGATCTTAAGACTTTCACAGTACTCCTTCCGGGAGCTCCTCGGGTATGCCGATATAATTCGCCTTTTGACGAGTTATTTGGCAACCCTAAGAGAGTCATAGTTACTCCTGCCACTTGCTCCCCATTTTACCACAGTCACATCTACAAGCTTACTCTGGCTAGTTCACCAGAAGCGATACGCCATTATTTGTTGACCTTAAGGCTTTCACAGTACTCCTGCTGGGAGCTACTCGAGTTTGCCGTTGGAATTCGCCTGTTGACGAGGCATTTGGCTACCTTAAGAGAGTCATAGTTACTCCTGCCACTTGCTCCTCGTTTTACCACAGTCGCATCTACAAGCTTACTCTGGCCAGTTCACCAGAGCGATACGCCATTATTTGTTGACCTTAAGACTTTCACAGTACTCCTTCCGGGAGCTCCTCGGGTTTGCCGATGTAATTCGCCTTTTGACGAGTCATTTGGCAACCCTAAGAGAGTCATAGTTACTCCTGCCACTTGCTCCCCATTTTACCACAGTCACATCTACAAGCTTACTCTGGCTAGTTCACCAGAAGCGATACGCCATTATTTGTTGTCCTTAAGACATTCGCAGTACTCCTGCCGGGAGCTCCTCGAGTTTGCCGTTGGAATTCGCCTGTTGACGATGCATTTGGCTACCTTAAGAGAGTCATAGTTACTCCTGCCACTTGCTCCTCGTTTTACCACAGTCGCATCTACAAGCTTACTCTGGCCAGTTCACCAGAAGCGATACGCCATTATTTGTTGACCTTAAGACTTTCACAGTACTCCTGCCGGGAGCTCCTCGAGTTTGCCGTTGGAATTCGCCTGTTGACGAGGCATTTGGCTACCTTAAGAGAGTCATAGTTACTCCTGCCACTTGCTCCTCGTTTTACCACAGTCGCATCTACAAGCTTACTCTGGCTATTTCACCAGAAGCGATACGCCATTATTTGTTGATCTTAAGACTTTCACAGTACTCCTGCCGGGAGCTCCTCGAGTTTGCCGTTGGAATTCGCCTGTTGACGAGGCATTTGGCTACCTTACGAGAGTCATAGTTACTCCTGCCACTTGCTCCTCGTTTTACCACAGTCGCATCTACAAGCTTACTCTGGCTAGTTCACCAGAAGCGATACGCCATTATTTGTTGATCTTAAGACATTCACAGTACTCCTTCCGGGAGCTCCTCGGGTTTGCCGATGTAATTCGCCTTTTGACGAGTTATTTGGCAACCCTAAGAGAGTCATAGTTACTCCTGCCACTTGCTCCCCATTTTACCACAGTCGCATCTACAAGCTTACTCTGGCCAGTTCACCAGAAGCGATACGCCATTATTTGTTGACCTTAAGACTTTCACAGTACTCCTGCCGGGAGCTCCTCGAGTTTGCCGTTGGAATTCGCCTGTTGACGAGGCATTTGGCTACCTTAAGAGAGTCATAGTTACTCCTGCCACTTGCTCCTCGTTTTACCACAGTCGCATCTACAAGCTTACTCTGGCCAGTTCACCAGAGCGATACGCCATTATTTGTTGACCTTAAGACTTTCACAGTACTCCGTCCGGGAGCTCCTCGGGTTTGCCGATGTAATTCGCCTTTTGACGAGTCATTTGGCAACCCTAAGAGAGTCATAGTTACTCCTGCCACTTGCTCCCCATTTTACCACAGTCACATCTACAAGCTTACTCTGGCTAGTTCACCAGAAGCGATACGCCATTATTTGTTGTCCTTAAGACTTTCACAGTACTCCTGCCGGGAGCTCCTCGGGTTTGCCGATGTAATTCGCCTTTTGACGAGTCATTTGGCAACCCTAAGAGAGTCATAGTTACTCCTGCCATTTGCTCCCCATTTTACCACAGTCACATCTACAAGCTTACTCTGGCTAGTTCACCAGAAGCGATACGCCATTATTTGTTGTCCTTAAGACTTTCACAGTACTCCTGCCGGGAGCTCCTCGAGTTTGCCGTTGGAATTCTCCTGTTGACGAGGCATTTGGCTACCTTAAGAGAGTCATAGTTACTCCTGCCACTTGCTCCCCATTTTACCACAGTCGCATCTACAAGCTTACTCTGGCCAGTTCACCTGAGCGATACGCCATTATTTGTTGACCTTAAGACTTTCACAGTACTCCTTCCGGGAGCTCCTCGAGTTTGCCGTTGGAATTCGCCTGTTGACGAGGCATTTGGCTACCTTAAGAGAGTCATAGTTACTCCTGCCACTTGCTCCTCGTTTTACCACAGTCGCATCTACAAGCTTACTCTGGCTAGTTCACCAGAAGCGATACGCCATTATTTGTTGATCTTAAGACTTTCACAGTACTCCTTCCGGGAGCTCCTCGGGTTTGCCGATGTAATTCGCCTTTTGACGAGTTATTTGGCAACCCTAAGAGAGTCATAGTTACTCCTGCCACTTGCTCCCCATTTTACCACAGTCGCATCTACAAGCTTACTCTGGCCAGTTCACCAGAAGCGATACGCCATTATTTGTTGATCTTAAGACTTTCACAGTACTCCTGCCGGGAGCTCCTCGAGTTTGCCGTTGGAATTCGCCTGTTGACGAGGCATTTGGCTACCTTAAGAGAGTCATAGTTACTCCTGCCACTTGCTCCTCGTTTTACCACAGTCGCATCTACAAGCTTACTCTGGCCAGTTCACCAGAGCGATACGCCATTATTTGTTGACCTTAAGACTTTCACAGTACTCCTTCCGGGAGCTCCTCGGGTTTGCCGATGTAATTCGCCTTTTGACGAGTCATTTGGCAACCCTAAGAGAGTCATAGTTACTCCTGCCACTTGCTCCCCATTTTACCACAGTCACATCTACAAGCTTACTCTGGCTAGTTCACCAGAAGCGATACGCCATTATTTGTTGACCTTAAGGCTTTCACAGTACTCCTGCTGGGAGCTCCTCGAGTTTGCCGTTGGAATTCGCCTGTTGACGAGGCATTTGGCTACCTTAAGAGAGTCATAGTTACTCCTGCCACTTGCTCCTCGTTTTACCACAGTTGCATCTACAAGCTTACTCTGGCTAGTTCACCAGAAGCGATACGCCATTATTTGTTGATCTTAAGACTTTCACAGTACTCCTTCCGGGAGCTCCTCGGGTATGCCGATGTAATTCGCCTTTTGACGAGTTATTTGGCAACCCTAAGAGAGTCATAGTTACTCCTGCCACTTGCTCCCCATTTTACCACAGTCACATCTACAAGCTTACTCTGGCCAGTTCACCAGAAGCGATACGCCATTATTTGTTGACCTTAAGACTTTCACAGTACTCCTGCCGGGAGCTCCTCGAGTTTGCCGTTGGAATTCGCCTGTTGACGAGGCATTTGGCTACCTTAAGAGAGTCATAGTTACTCCTGCCACTTGCTCCACGTTTTACCACAGTCGCATCTACAAGCTTATACTGGCCAGTTCACCAGAGCGATACGCCATTATTTGTTGACCTTAAGACTTTCACAGTACTCCTTCCGGGAGCTCCTCGGGTTTGCCGATGTAATTCGCCTTTTGACGAGTTATTTGGCAACCCTAAGAGAGTCATAGTTACTCCTGCCACTTGCTCCCCATTTTACCACAGTCGCATCTACAAGCTTACTCTGGCCAGTTCACCAGAAGCGATACGCCATTATTTGTTGACCTTAAGACTTTCACAGTACTCCTGCCGGGAGCTCCTCGAGTTTGCCGTTGGAATTCGCCTGTTGACGAGGCATTTGGCTACCTTAAGAGAGTCATAGTTACTCCTGCCACTTGCTCCTCGTTTTACCACAGTCGCATCTACAAGCTTACTCTGGCCAGTTCACCAGAGCGATACGCCATTATTTGTTGACCTTAAGACTTTCACAGTACTCCGTCCGGGAGCTCCTCGGGTTTGCCGATGTAATTCGCCTTTAGACGAGTCATTTGGCAACCCTAAGAGAGTCATAGTTACTCCTGCCACTTGCTCCCCATTTTACCACAGTCACATCTACAAGCTTACTCTGGCTAGTTCACCAGAAGCGATACGCCATTATTTGTTGTCCTTAAGACTTTCACAGTACTCCTGCCGGGAGCTCCTCGGGTTTGCCGATGTAATTCGCCTTTTGACGAGTCATTTGGCAACCCTAAGAGAGTCATAGTTACTCCTGCCACTTGCTCCCCATTTTACCACAGTCACATCTACAAGCTTACTCTGGCTAGTTCACCAGAAGCGATACGCCATTATTTGTTGTCCTTAAGACTTTCACAGTACTCCTGCCGGGAGCTCCTCGAGTTTGCCGTTGGAATTCTCCTGTTGACGAGGCATTTGGCTACCTTAAGAGAGTCATAGTTACTCCTGCCACTTGCTCCCCATTTTACCACAGTCGCATCTACAAGCTTACTCTGGCCAGTTCACCTGAGCGATACGCCATTATTTGTTGACCTTAAGACTTTCACAGTACTCCTTCCGGGAGCTCCTCGAGTTTGCCGTTGGAATTCGCCTGTTGACGAGGCATTTGGCTACCTTAAGAGAGTCATAGTTACTCCTGCCACTTGCTCCTCGTTTTACCACAGTCGCATCTACAAGCTTCCTCTGGCTAGTTCACCAGAAGCGATACGCCATTATTTGTTGATCTTAAGACTTTCACAGTACTCCTTCCGGGAGCTCCTCGGGTTTGCCGATGTTATTCGCCTTTTGACGAGTTATTTGGCAACCCTAAGAGAGTCATAGTTACTCCTGCCACTTGCTCCCCATTTTACCACAGTCGCATCTACAAGCTTACTCTGGCCAGTTCACCAGAAGCGATACGCCATTATTTGTTGACCTTAAGACTTTCACAGTACTCCTGCCGGGAGCTCCTCGAGTTTGCCGTTGGAATTCGCCTGTTGACGAGGCATTTGGCTACCTTAAGAGAGTCATAGTTACTCCTGCCACTTGCTCCTCGTTTTACCACAGTCGCATCTACAAGCTTACTCTGGCCAGTTCACCAGGAGCGATACGCCATTATTTGTTGACCTTAAGACTTTCACAGTACTCCGTCCGGGAGCTCCTCGGGTTTGCCGATGTAATTCGCCTTTTGACGAGTCATTTGGCAACCCTAAGAGAGTCATAGTTACTCCTGCCACTTGCTCCCCATTTTACCACAGTCGCATCTACAAGCTTACTCTGGCCAGTTCACCAGAAGCGATACGCCATTATTTGTTGATCTTAAGACTTTCACAGTACTCCTGCCGGGAGCTCCTCGAGTTTGCCGTTGGAATTCGCCTGTTGACGAGGCATTTGGCTACCTTAAGAGAGTCATAGTTACTCCTGCCACTTGCTCCTCGTTTTACCACAGTCGCATCTACAAGCTTACTCTGGCCAGTTCACCAGAGCGATACGCCATTATTTGTTGACCTTAAGACTTTCACAGTACTTATTCCGGGAGCTCCTCGGGTTTGCCGATGTAATTCGCCTTTTGACGAGTCATTTGGCAACCCTAAGAGAGTCATAGTTACTCCTGCCACTTGCTCCCGATTTTACCACAGTCACATCTACAAGCTTACTCTGGCTAGTTCACCAGAAGCGATACGCCATTATTTGTTGACCTTAAGGCTTTCACAGTACTCCTGCTGGGAGCTCCTCGAGTTTGCCGTTGGAATTCGCCTGTTGACGAGGCATTTGGCTACCTTAAGAGAGTCATAGTTACTCCTGCCACTTGCTCCTCGTTTTACCACAGTTGCATCTACAAGCTTACTCTGGCTAGTTCACCAGAAGCGATACGCCATTATTTGTTGATCTTAAGACTTTCACAGTACTCCTTCCGGGAGCTCCTCGGGTATGCCGATGTAATTCGCCTTTTGACGAGTTATTTGGCAACCCTAAGAGAGTCATAGTTACTCCTGCCACTTGCTCCCCATTTTACCACAGTAGCATCTACAAGCTTACTCTGGCCAGTTCACCTGAGCGATACGCCATTATTTGTTGACCTTAAGACTTTCACAGTACTCCTTCCGGGAGCTCCTCGAGTTTGCCGTTGGAATTCGCCTGTTGACGAGGCATTTGGCTACCTTAAGAGAGTCATAGTTACTCCTGCCACTTGCTCCTCGTTTTACCACAGTCGCATCTACAAGCTTACTCTGGCTAGTTCACCAGAAGCGATACGCCATTATTTGTTGATCTTAAGACTTTCACAGTACTCCTTCCGGGAGCTCCTCGGGTTTGCCGATGTAATTCGCCTTTTGACGAGTTATTTGGCAACCCTAAGAGAGTCATAGTTACTCCTGCCACTTGCTCCCCATTTTACCACAGTCGCATCTACAAGCTTACTCTGGCCAGTTCACCAGAGCGATACGCCATTATTTGTTGACCTTAAGACTTTCACAGTACTCCGTCCGGGAGCTCCTCGGGTTTGCCGATGTAATTCGCCTTTTGACGATTCATTTGGCAACCCTAAGAGAGTCATAGTTACTCCTGCCACTTGCTCCCCATTTTACCACAGTCACATCTACAAGCTTACTCTGGCTAGTTCACCAGAAGCGATACGCCATTATTTGTTGTCCTTAAGACATTCACAGTACTCCTGCCGGGAGCTCCTCGGGTTTGCCGATGTAATTCGCCTTTTGACGAGTCATTTGGCAACCCTAAGAGAGTCATAGTTACTCCTGCCACTTGCTCCCCATTTTACCACAGTCACATCTACAAGCTTACTCTGGCTAGTTCACCAGAAGCGATACGCCATTATTTGTTGTCCTTAAGACTTTCACAGTACTCCTGCTGGGAGCTCCTCGAGTTTGCCGTTGGAATTCTCCTGTTGACGAGGCATTTGGCTACCTTAAGAGAGTCATAGTTACTCCTGCCACTTGCTCCCCATTTTACCACAGTCGCATCTACAAGCTTACTCTGGCCAGTTCACCTGAGCGATACGCCATTATTTGTTGACCTTAAGACTTTCACAGTACTCCTTCCGGGAGCTCCTCGAGTTTGCCGTTGGAATTCGCCTGTTGACGAGGCATTTGGCTACCTTAAGAGAGTCATAGTTACTCCTGCCACTTGCTCCTCGTTTTACCACAGTCGCATCTACAAGCTTACTCTGGCTAGTTCACCAGAAGCGATACGCCATTATTTGTTGATCTTAAGACTTTCACAGTACTCCTTCCGGGAGCTCCTCGGGTTTGCCGATGTAATTCGCCTTTTGACGAGTTATTTGGCAACCCTAAGAGAGTCATAGTTACTCCTGCCACTTGCTCCCCATTTTACCACAGTCGCATCTACAAGCTTACTCTGGCCAGTTCACCAGAAGCGATACGCCATTATTTGTTGATCTTAAGACTTTCACAGTACTCCTGCCGGGAGCTCCTCGAGTTTGCCGTTGGAATTCGCCTGTTGACGAGGCATTTGGCTACCTTAAGAGAGTCATAGTTACTCCTGCCACTTGCTCCTCGTTTTACCACAGTCGCATCTACAAGCTTACTCTGGCCAGTTCACCAGAGCGATACGCCATTATTTGTTGACCTTAAGACTTTCACAGTACTTATTCCGGGAGCTCCTCGGGTTTGCCGATGTAATTCGCCTTTTGACGAGTCATTTGGCAACCCTAAGAGAGTCATAGTTACTCCTGCCACTTGCTCCCGATTTTACCACAGTCACATCTACAAGCTTACTCTGGCTAGTTCACCAGAAGCGATACGCCATTATTTGTTTACCTTAAGGCTTTCACAGTACTCCTGCTGGGAGCTCCTCGAGTTTGCCGTTGGAATTCGCCTGTTGACGAGGCATTTGGCTACCTTAAGAGAGTCATAGTTACTCCTGCCACTTGCTCCTCGTTTTACCACAGTTGCATCTACAAGCTTACTCTGGCTAGTTCACCAGAAGCGATACGCCATTATTTGTTGATCTTAAGACTTTCACAGTACTCCTTCCGGGAGCTCCTCGGGTATGCCGATGTAATTCGCCTTTTGACGAGTTATTTGGCAACCCTAAGAGAGTCATAGTTACTCCTGCCACTTGCTCCCCATTTTACCACAGTAGCATCTACAAGCTTACTCTGGCCAGTTCACCAGAAGCGATACGCCATTATTTGTTGACCTTAAGACTTTCACAGTACTCCTGCCGGGAGCTCCTCGAGTTTGCCGTTGGAATTCGCCTGTTGACGAGGCATTTGGCTACCTTAAGAGAGTCATAGTTACTCCTGCCACTTGCTCCTCGTTTTACCACAGTCGCATCTACAAGCTTACTCTGGCCAGTTCACCAGAGCGATACGCCATTATTTGTTGACCTTAAGACTTTCACAGTACTCCTTCCGGGAGCTCCTCGGGTTTGCCGATGTAATTCGCCTTTTGACGAGTTATTTGGCAACCCTAAGAGAGTCATAGTTACTCCTGCCACTTGCTCCCCATTTTACCACAGTCGCATCTACAAGCTTACTCTGGCCAGTTCACCAGAAGCGATACGCCATTATTTGTTGATCTTAAGACTTTCACAGTACTCCTGCCGGGAGCTCCTCGAGTTTGCCGTTGGAATTCGCCTGTTGACGAGGCATTTGGCTACCTTAAGAGAGTCATAGTTACTCCTGCCACTTGCTCCTCGTTTTACCACAGTCGCATCTACAAGCTTACTCTGGCCAGTTCACCAGAGCGATACGCCATTATTTGTTGACCTTAAGACTTTCACAGTACTCCTTCCGGGAGCTCCTCGGGTTTGCCGATGTAATTCGCCTTTTGACGAGTCATTTGGCAACCCTAAGAGAGTCATAGTTACTCCTGCCACTTGCTCCCCATTTTACCACAGTCACATCTACAAGCTTACTCTGGCTAGTTCACCAGAAGCGATACGCCATTATTTGTTGACCTTAAGGCTTTCACAGTACTCCTGCTGGGAGCTCCTCGAGTTTGCCGTTGGAATTCGCCTGTTGACGAGGCATTTGGCTACCTTAAGAGAGTCATAGTTACTCCTGCCACTTGCTCCTCGTTTTACCACAGTTGCATCTACAAGCTTACTCTGGCTAGTTCACCAGAAGCGATACGCCATTATTTGTTGATCTTAAGACTTTCACAGTACTCCTTCCGGGAGCTCCTCGGGTATGCCGATATAATTCGCCTTTTGACGAGTTATTTGGCAACCCTAAGAGAGTCATAGTTACTCCTGCCACTTGCTCCCCATTTTACCACAGTCACATCTACAAGCTTACTCTGGCTAGTTCACCAGAAGCGATACCCCATTATTTGTTGACCTTAAGGCTTTCACAGTACTCCTGCTGGGAGCTACTCGAGTTTGCCGTTGGAATTCGCCTGTTGACGAGGCATTTGGCTACCTTAAGAGAGTCATAGTTACTCCTGCCACTTGCTCCTCGTTTTACCACAGTCGCATCTACAAGCTTACTCTGGCCAGTTCACCAGAGCGATACGCCATTATTTGTTGACCTTAAGACTTTCACAGTACTCCTTCCGGGAGCTCCTCGGGTTTGCCGATGTAATTCGCCTTTTGACGAGTCATTTGGCAACCCTAAGAGAGTCATAGTTACTCCTGCCACTTGCTCCCCATTTTACCACAGTCACATCTACAAGCTTACTCTGGCTAGTTCACCAGAAGCGATACGCCATTATTTGTTGTCCTTAAGACATTCGCAGTACTCCTGCCGGGAGCTCCTCGAGTTTGCCGTTGGAATTCGCCTGTTGACGATGCATTTGGCTACCTTAAGAGAGTCATAGTTACTCCTGCCACTTGCTGCTCGTTTTACCACAGTCGCATCTACAAGCTTACTCTGGCCAGTTCACCAGAAGCGATACGCCATTATTTGTTGACCTTAAGACTTTCACAGTACTCCTGCCGGGAGCTCCTCGAGTTTGCCGTTGGAATTCGCCTGTTGACGAGGCATTTGGCTACCTTAAGAGAGTCATAGTTACTCCTGCCACTTGCTCCTCGTTTTACCACAGTCGCATCTACAAGCTTACTCTGGCTAGTTCACCAGAAGCGATACGCCATTATTTGTTGATCTTAAGACTTTCACAGTACTCCTGCCGGGAGCTCCTCGAGTTTGCCGTTGGAATTCGCCTGTTGACGAGGCATTTGGCTACCTTACGAGAGTCATAGTTACTCCTGCCACTTGCTCCTCGTTTTACCACAGTCGCATCTACAAGCTTACTCTGGCTAGTTCACCAGAAGCGATACGCCATTATTTGTTGATCTTAAGACATTCACAGTACTCCTTCCGGGAGCTCCTCGGGTTTGCCGATGTAATTCGCCTTTTGACGAGTTATTTGGCAACCCTAAGAGAGTCATAGTTACTCCTGCCACTTGCTCCCCATTTTACCACAGTCGCATCTACAAGCTTACTCTGGCCAGTTCACCAGAAGCGATACGCCATTATTTGTTGACCTTAAGACTTTCACAGTACTCCTGCCGGGAGCTCCTCGAGTTTGCCGTTGGAATTCGCCTGTTGACGAGGCATTTGGCTACCTTAAGAGAGTCATAGTTACTCCTGCCACTTGCTCCTCGTTTTACCACAGTCGCATCTACAAGCTTACTCTGGCCAGTTCACCAGAGCGATACGCCATTATTTGTTGACCTTAAGACTTTCACAGTACTCCGTCCGGGAGCTCCTCGGGTTTGCCGATGTAATTCGCCTTTTGACGAGTCATTTGGCAACCCTAAGAGAGTCATAGTTACTCCTGCCACTTGCTCCCCATTTTACCACAGTCACATCTACAAGCTTACTCTGGCTAGTTCACCAGAAGCGATACGCCATTATTTGTTGTCCTTAAGACTTTCACAGTACTCCTGCCGGGAGCTCCTCGGGTTTGCCGATGTAATTCGCCTTTTGACGAGTCATTTGGCAACCCTAAGAGAGTCATAGTTACTCCTGCCACTTGCTCCCCATTTTACCACAGTCACATCTACAAGCTTACTCTGGCTAGTTCACCAGAAGCGATACGCCATTATTTGTTGTCCTTAAGACTTTCACAGTACTCCTGCCGGGAGCTCCTCGAGTTTGCCGTTGGAATTCTCCTGTTGACGAGGCATTTGGCTACCTTAAGAGAGTCATAGTTACTCCTGCCACTTGCTCCCCATTTTACCACAGTCGCATCTACAAGCTTACTCTGGCCAGTTCACCTGAGCGATACGCCATTATTTGTTGACCTTAAGACTTTCACAGTACTCCTTCCGGGAGCTCCTCGAGTTTGCCGTTGGAATTCGCCTGTTGACGAGGCATTTGGCTACCTTAAGAGAGTCATAGTTACTCCTGCCACTTGCTCCTCGTTTTACCACAGTCGCATCTACAAGCTTACTCTGGCTAGTTCACCAGAAGCGATACGCCATTATTTGTTGATCTTAAGACTTTCACAGTACTCCTTCCGGGAGCACCTCGGGTTTGCCGATGTAATTCGCCTTTTGACGAGTTATTTGGCAACCCTAAGAGAGTCATAGTTACTCCTGCCACTTGCTCCCCATTTTACCACAGTCGCATCTACAAGCTTACTCTGGCCAGTTCACCAGAAGCGATACGCCATTATTTGTTGATCTTAAGACTTTCACAGTACTCCTGCCGGGAGCTCCTCGAGTTTGCCGTTGGAATTCGCCTGTTGACGAGGCATTTGGCTACCTTAAGAGAGTCATAGTTACTCCTGCCACTTGCTCCTCGTTTTACCACAGTCGCATCTACAAGCTTACTCTGGCCAGTTCACCAGAGCGATACGCCATTATTTGTTGACCTTAAGACTTTCACAGTACTCCTTCCGGGAGCTCCTCGGGTTTGCCGATGTAATTCGCCTTTTGACGAGTCATTTGGCAACCCTAAGAGAGTCATAGTTACTCCTGCCACTTGCTCCCCATTTTACCACAGTCACATCTACAAGCTTACTCTGGCTAGTTCACCAGAAGCGATACGCCATTATTTGTTGACCTTAAGGCTTTCACAGTACTCCTGCTGGGAGCTCCTCGAGTTTGCCGTTGGAATTCGCCTGTTGACGAGGCATTTGACTACCTTAAGAGAGTCATAGTTACTCCTGCCACTTGCTCCTCGTTTTACCACAGTTGCATCTACAAGCTTACTCTGGCTAGTTCACCAGAAGCGATACGCCATTATTTGTTGATCTTAAGACTTTCACAGTACTCCTTCCGGGAGCTCCTCGGGTATGCCGATGTAATTCGCCTTTTGACGAGTTATTTGGCAACCCTAAGAGAGTCATAGTTACTCCTGCCACTTGCTCCCCATTTTACCACAGTAGCATCTACAAGCTTACTCTGGCCAGTTCACCAGAAGCGATACGCCATTATTTGTTGACCTTAAGAGTTTCACAGTACTCCTGCCGGGAGCTCCTCGAGTTTGCCGTTGGAATTCGCCTGTTGACGAGGCATTTGGCTACCTTAAGAGAGTCATAGTTACTCCTGCCACTTGCTCCACGTTTTACCACAGTCGCATCTACAAGCTTATACTGGCCAGTTCACCAGAGCGATACGCCATTATTTGTTGACCTTAAGACTTTCACAGTACTCCTTCCGGGAGCTCCTCGGGTTTGCCGACGTAATTCGCCTTTTGACGAGTTATTTGGCAACCCTAAGAGAGTCATAGTTACTCCTGCCACTTGCTCCCCATTTTACCACAGTCGCATCTACAAGCTTACTCTGGCCAGTTCACCAGAAGCGATACGCCATTATTTGTTGACCTTAAGACTTTCACAGTACTCCTGCCGGGAGCTCCTCGAGTTTGCCGTTGGAATTCGCCTGTTGACGAGGCATTTGGCTACCTTAAGAGAGTCATAGTTACTCCTGCCACTTGCTCCTCGTTTTACCACAGTCGCATCTACAAGCTTACTCTGGCCAGTTCACCAGAGCGATACGCCATTATTTGTTGACCTTAAGACTTTCACAGTACTCCGTCCGGGAGCTCCTCGGGTTTGCCGATGTAATTCGCCTTTTGACGAGTCATTTGGCAACCCTAAGAGAGTCATAGTTACTCCTGCCACTTGCTCCCCATTTTACCACAGTCACATCTACAAGCTTACTCTGGCTAGTTCACCAGAAGCGATACGCCATTATTTGTTGTCCTTAAGACTTTCACAGTACTCCTGCCGGGAGCTCCTCGGGTTTGCCGATGTAATTCGCCTTTTGACGAGTCATTTGGCAACCCTAAGAGAGTCATAGTTACTCCTGCCACTTGCTCCCCATTTTACCACAGTCACATCTACAAGCTTACTCTGGCTAGTTCACCAGAAGCGATACGCCATTATTTGTTGTCCTTAAGACTTTCACAGTACTCCTGCCGGGAGCTCCTCGAGTTTGCCGTTGGAATTCTCCTGTTGACGAGGCATTTGGCTACCTTAAGAGAGTCATAGTTACTCCTGCCACTTGCTCCCCATTTTACCACAGTCGCATCTACAAGCTTACTCTGGCCAGTTCACCTGAGCGATACGCCATTATTTGTTGACCTTAAGACTTTCACAGTACTCCTGCCGGGAGCTCCTCGAGTTTGCCGTTGGAATTCGCCTGTTGACGAGGCATTTGGCTACCTTAAGAGAGTCATAGTTACTCCTGCCACTTGCTCCTCGTTTTACCACAGTCGCATCTACAAGCTTACTCTGGCCAGTTCACCAGAGCGATACGCCATTATTTGTTGACCTTAAGACTTTCACAGTACTCCTTCCGGGAGCTCCTCGGGTTTGCCGATGTAATTCGCCTTTTGACGAGTTATTTGGCAACCCTAAGAGAGTCATAGTTACTCCTGCCACTTGCTCCCCATTTTACCACAGTCGCATCTACAAGCTTACTCTGGCCAGTTCACCAGAAGCGATACGCCATTATTTGTTGATCTTAAGACTTTCACAGTACTCCTGCCGGGAGCTCCTCGAGTTTGCCGTTGGAATTCGCCTGTTGACGAGGCATTTGGCTACCTTAAGAGAGTCATAGTTACTCCTGCCACTTGCTCCTCGTTTTACCACAGTCGCATCTACAAGCTTACTCTGGCCAGTTCACCAGAGCGATACGCCATTATTTGTTGACCTTAAGACTTTCACAGTACTCCTTCCGGGAGCTCCTCGGGTTTGCCGATGTAATTCGCCTTTTGACGAGTCATTTGGCAACCCTAAGAGAGTCATAGTTACTCCTGCCACTTGCTCCCCATTTTACCACAGTCACATCTACAAGCTTACTCTGGCTAGTTCACCAGAAGCGATACGCCATTATTTGTTGACCTTAAGGCTTTCACAGTACTCCTGCTGGGAGCTCCTCGAGTTTGCCGTTGGAATTCGCCTGTTGACGAGGCATTTGGCTACCTTAAGAGAGTCATAGTTACTCCTGCCACTTGCTCCTCGTTTTACCACAGTTGCATCTACAAGCTTACTCTGGCTAGTTCACCAGAAGCGATACGCCATTATTTGTTGATCTTAAGACTTTCACAGTACTCCTTCCGGGAGCTCCTCGGGTATGCCGATATAATTCGCCTTTTGACGAGTTATTTGGCAACCCTAAGAGAGTCATAGTTACTCCTGCCACTTGCTCCCCATTTTACCACAGTCACATCTACAAGCTTACTCTGGCTAGTTCACCAGAAGCGATACCCCATTATTTGTTGACCTTAAGGCTTTCACAGTACTCCTGCTGGGAGCTACTCGAGTTTGCCGTTGGAATTCGCCTGTTGACGAGGCATTTGGCTACCTTAAGAGAGTCATAGTTACTCCTGCCACTTGCTCCTCGTTTTACCACAGTCGCATCTACAAGCTTACTCTGGCCAGTTCACCAGAGCGATACGCCATTATTTGTTGACCTTAAGACTTTCACAGTACTCCTTCCGGGAGCTCCTCGGGTTTGCCGATGTAATTCGCCTTTTGACGAGTCATTTGGCAACCCTAAGAGAGTCATAGTTACTCCTGCCACTTGCTCCCCATTTTACCACAGTCACATCTACAAGCTTACTCTGGCTAGTTCACCAGAAGCGATACGCCATTATTTGTTGTCCTTAAGACATTCGCAGTACTCCTGCCGGGAGCTCCTCGAGTTTGCCGTTGGAATTCGCCTGTTGACGATGCATTTGGCTACCTTAAGAGAGTCATAGTTACTCCTGCCACTTGCTCCTCGTTTTACCACAGTCGCATCTACAAGCTTACTCTGGCCAGTTCACCAGAAGCGATACGCCATTATTTGTTGACCTTAAGACTTTCACAGTACTCCTGCCGGGAGCTCCTCGAGTTTGCCGTTGGAATTCGCCTGTTGACGAGGCATTTGGCTACCTTAAGAGAGTCATAGTTACTCCTGCCACTTGCTCCTCGTTTTACCACAGTCGCATCTACAAGCTTACTCTGGCTAGTTCACCAGAAGCGATACGCCATTATTTGTTGATCTTAAGACTTTCACAGTACTCCTGCCGGGAGCTCCTCGAGTTTGCCGTTGGAATTCGCCTGTTGACGAGGCATTTGGCTACCTTACGAGAGTCATAGTTACTCCTGCCACTTGCTCCTCGTTTTACCACAGTCGCATCTACAAGCTTACTCTGGCTAGTTCACCAGAAGCGATACGCCATTATTTGTTGATCTTAAGACATTCACAGTACTCCTTCCGGGAGCTCCTCGGGTTTGCCGATGTAATTCGCCTTTTGACGAGTTATTTGGCAACCCTAAGAGAGTCATAGTTACTCCTGCCACTTGCTCCCCATTTTACCACAGTCGCATCTACAAGCTTACTCTGGCCAGTTCACCAGAAGCGATACGCCATTATTTGTTGACCTTAAGACTTTCACAGTACTCCTGCCGGGAGCTCCTCGAGTTTGCCGTTGGAATTCGCCTGTTGACGAGGCATTTGGCTACCTTAAGAGAGTCATAGTTACTCCTGCCACTTGCTCCTCGTTTTACCACAGTCGCATCTACAAGCTTACTCTGGCCAGTTCACCAGAGCGATACGCCATTATTTGTTGACCTTAAGACTTTCACAGTACTCCGTCCGGGAGCTCCTCGGGTTTGCCGATGTAATTCGCCTTTTGACGAGTCATTTGGCAACCCTAAGAGAGTCATAGTTACTCCTGCCACTTGCTCCCCATTTTACCACAGTCACATCTACAAGCTTACTCTGGCTAGTTCACCAGAAGCGATACGCCATTATTTGTTGTCCTTAAGACTTTCACAGTACTCCTGCCGGGAGCTCCTCGGGTTTGCCGATGTAATTCGCCTTTTGACGAGTCATTTGGCAACCCTAAGAGAGTCATAGTTACTCCTGCCACTTGCTCCCCATTTTACCACAGTCACATCTACAAGCTTACTCTGGCTAGTTCACCAGAAGCGATACGCCATTATTTGTTGTCCTTAAGACTTTCACAGTACTCCTGCCGGGAGCTCCTCGAGTTTGCCGTTGGAATTCTCCTGTTGACGAGGCATTTGGCTACCTTAAGAGAGTCATAGTTACTCCTGCCACTTGCTCCCCATTTTACCACAGTCGCATCTACAAGCTTACTCTGGCCAGTTCACCTGAGCGATACGCCATTATTTGTTGACCTTAAGACTTTCACAGTACTCCTTCCGGGAGCTCCTCGAGTTTGCCGTTGGAATTCGCCTGTTGACGAGGCATTTGGCTACCTTAAGAGAGTCATAGTTACTCCTGCCACTTGCTCCTCGTTTTACCACAGTCGCATCTACAAGCTTACTCTGGCTAGTTCACCAGAAGCGATACGCCATTATTTGTTGATCTTAAGACTTTCACAGTACTCCTTCCGGGAGCTCCTCGGGTTTGCCGATGTAATTCGCCTTTTGACGAGTTATTTGGCAACCCTAAGAGAGTCATAGTTACTCCTGCCACTTGCTCCCCATTTTACCACAGTCGCATCTACAAGCTTACTCTGGCCAGTTCACCAGAAGCGATACGCCATTATTTGTTGATCTTAAGACTTTCACAGTACTCCTGCCGGGAGCTCCTCGAGTTTGCCGTTGGAATTCGCCTGTTGACGAGGCATTTGGCTACCTTAAGAGAGTCATAGTTACTCCTGCCACTTGCTCCTCGTTTTACCACAGTCGCATCTACAAGCTTACTCTGGCCAGTTCACCAGAGCGATACGCCATTATTTGTTGACCTTAAGACTTTCACAGTACTCCTTCCGGGAGCTCCTCGGGTTTGCCGATGTAATTCGCCTTTTGACGAGTCATTTGGCAACCCTAAGAGAGTCATAGTTACTCCTGCCACTTGCTCCCCATTTTACCACAGTCACATCTACAAGCTTACTCTGGCTAGTTCACCAGAAGCGATACGCCATTATTTGTTGACCTTAAGGCTTTCACAGTACTCCTGCTGGGAGCTCCTCGAGTTTGCCGTTGGAATTCGCCTGTTGACGAGGCATTTGGCTACCTTAAGAGAGTCATAGTTACTCCTGCCACTTGCTCCTCGTTTTACCACAGTTGCATCTACAAGCTTACTCTGGCTAGTTCACCAGAAGCGATACGCCATTATTTGTTGATCTTAAGACTTTCACAGTACTCCTTCCGGGAGCTCCTCGGGTATGCCGATGTAATTCGCCTTTTGACGAGTTATTTGGCAACCCTAAGAGAGTCATAGTTACTCCTGCCACTTGCTCCCCATTTTACCACAGTAGCATCTACAAGCTTACTCTGGCCAGTTCACCAGAAGCGATACGCCATTATTTGTTGACCTTAAGAGTTTCACAGTACTCCTGCCGGGAGCTCCTCGAGTTTGCCGTTGGAATTCGCCTGTTGACGAGGCATTTGGCTACCTTAAGAGAGTCATAGTTACTCCTGCCACTTGCTCCACGTTTTACCACAGTCGCATCTACAAGCTTATACTGGCCAGTTCACCAGAGCGATACGCCATTATTTGTTGACCTTAAGACTTTCACAGTACTCCTTCCGGGAGCTCCTCGGGTTTGCCGATGTAATTCGCCTTTTGACGAGTTATTTGGCAACCCTAAGAGAGTCATAGTTACTCCTGCCACTTGCTCCCCATTTTACCACAGTCGCATCTACAAGCTTACTCTGGCCAGTTCACCAGAAGCGATACGCCATTATTTGTTGACCTTAAGACTTTCACAGTACTCCTGCCGGGAGCTCCTCGAGTTTGCCGTTGGAATTCGCCTGTTGACGAGGCATTTGGCTACCTTAAGAGAGTCATAGTTACTCCTGCCACTTGCTCCTCGTTTTACCACAGTCGCATCTACAAGCTTACTCTGGCCAGTTCACCAGAGCGATACGCCATTATTTGTTGACCTTAAGACTTTCACAGTACTCCGTCCGGGAGCTCCTCGGGTTTGCCGATGTAATTCGCCTTTTGACGAGTCATTTGGCAACCCTAAGAGAGTCATAGTTACTCCTGCCACTTGCTCCCCATTTTACCACAGTCACATCTACAAGCTTACTCTGGCTAGTTCACCAGAAGCGATACGCCATTATTTGTTGTCCTTAAGACTTTCACAGTACTCCTGCCGGGAGCTCCTCGGGTTTGCCGATGTAATTCGCCTTTTGACGAGTCATTTGGCAACCCTAAGAGAGTCATAGTTACTCCTGCCACTTGCTCCCCATTTTACCACAGTCACATCTACAAGCTTACTCTGGCTAGTTCACCAGAAGCGATACGCCATTATTTGTTGTCCTTAAGACTTTCACAGTACTCCTGCCGGGAGCTCCTCGAGTTTGCCGTTGGAATTCTCCTGTTGACGAGGCATTTGGCTACCTTAAGAGAGTCATAGTTACTCCTGCCACTTGCTCCCCATTTTACCACAGTCGCATCTACAAGCTTACTCTGGCCAGTTCACCTGAGCGATACGCCATTATTTGTTGACCTTAAGACTTTCACAGTACTCCTTCCGGGAGCTCCTCGAGTTTGCCGTTGGAATTCGCCTGTTGACGAGGCATTTGGCTACCTTAAGAGAGTCATAGTTACTCCTGCCACTTGCTCCTCGTTTTACCACAGTCGCATCTACAAGCTTCCTCTGGCTAGTTCACCAGAAGCGATACGCCATTATTTGTTGATCTTAAGACTTTCACAGTACTCCTTCCGGGAGCTCCTCGGGTTTGCCGATGTTATTCGCCTTTTGACGAGTTATTTGGCAACCCTAAGAGAGTCATAGTTACTCCTGCCACTTGCTCCCCATTTTACCACAGTCGCATCTACAAGCTTACTCTGGCCAGTTCACCAGAAGCGATACGCCATTATTTGTTGACCTTAAGACTTTCACAGTACTCCTGCCGGGAGCTCCTCGAGTTTGCCGTTGGAATTCGCCTGTTGACGAGGCATTTGGCTACCTTAAGAGAGTCATAGTTACTCCTGCCACTTGCTCCTCGTTTTACCACAGTCGCATCTACAAGCTTACTCTGGCCAGTTCACCAGGAGCGATACGCCATTATTTGTTGACCTTAAGACTTTCACAGTACTCCGTCCGGGAGCTCCTCGGGTTTGCCGATGTAATTCGCCTTTTGACGAGTCATTTGGCAACCCTAAGAGAGTCATAGTTACTCCTGCCACTTGCTCCCCATTTTACCACAGTCACATCTACAAGCTTACTCTGGCTAGTTCACCAGAAGCGATACGCCATTATTTGTTGTCCTTAAGACTTTCACAGTACTCCTGCCGGGAGCTCCTCGGGTTTGCCGATGTAATTCGCCTTTTGACGAGTCATTTGGCAACCTTAAGAGAGTCATAGTTACTCCTGCCACTTGCTCCTCGTTTTACCACAGTCGCATCTACAAGCTTACTCTGGCCAGTTCACCAGAGCGATACGCCATTATTTGTTGACCTTAAGACTTTCACAGTACTCCTTCCGGGAGCTCCTCGGGTTTGCCGATGTAATTCGCCTTTTGACGAGTTATTTGGCAACCCTAAGAGAGTCATAGTTACTCCTGCCACTTGCTCCCCATTTTACCACAGTCGCATCTACAAGCTTACTCTGGCCAGTTCACCAGAAGCGATACGCCATTATTTGTTGACCTTAAGACTTTCACAGTACTCCTGCCGGGAGCTCCTCGAGTTTGCCGTTGGAATTCGCCTGTTGACGAGGCATTTGGCTACCTTAAGAGAGTCATAGTTACTCCTGCCACTTGCTCCTCGTTTTACCACAGTCGCATCTACAAGCTTACTCTGGCCAGTTCACCAGAGCGATACGCCATTATTTGTTGACCTTAAGACTTTCACAGTACTCCGTCCGGGAGCTCCTCGGGTTTGCCGATGTAATTCGCCTTTTGACGAGTCATTTGGCACCCCTAAGAGAGTCATAGTTACTCCTGCCACTTGCTCCCCATTTTACCACAGTCACATCTACAAGCTTACTCTGGCTAGTTCACCAGAAGCGATACGCCATTATTTGTTGTCCTTAAGACTTTCACAGTACTCCTGTCGGGAGCTCCTCGAGTTTGCCGTTGGAATTCGCCTGTTGACGAGGCATTTGGCTACCTTAAGAGAGTCATAGTTACTCCTGCCACTTGCTCCTCGTTTTACCACAGTCGCATCTACAAGCTTACTCTGGCCAGTTCACCAGAGCGATACGCCATTATTTGTTGACCTTAAGACTTTCACAGTACTCCTTCCTGGAGCTCCTCGGGTTTGCCGATGTAATTCGCCTTTTGACGAGTTATTTGGCAACCCTAAGAGAGTCATAGTTACTCCTGCCACTTGCTCCCCATTTTACCACAGTCGCATCTACAAGCTTACTCTGGCCAGTTCACCAGAAGCGATACGCCATTATTTGTTGACCTTAAGACTTTCACAGTACTCCTGCCGGGAGCTCCTCGAGTTTGCCGTTGGAATTCGCCTGTTGACGAGGCATTTGGCTACCTTAAGAGAGTCATAGTTACTCCTGCCACTTGCTCCTCGTTTTACCACAGTCGCATCTACAAGCTTACTCTGGCCAGTTCACCAGAGCGATACGCCATTATTTGTTGACCTTAAGACTTTCACAGTACTCCGTCCGGGAGCTCCTCGGGTTTGCCGATGTAATTCGCCTTTTGACGAGTCATTTGGCAACCCTAAGAGAGTCATAGTTACTCCTGCCACTTGCTCCCCATTTTACCACAGTCACATCTACAAGCTTACTCTGGCTAGTTCACCAGAAGCGATACGCCATTATTTGTTGTCCTTAAGACTTTCACAGTACTCCTGCCGGGAGCTCCTCGGGTTTGCCGATGTAATTCGCCTTTTGACGAGTCATTTGGCAACCTTAAGAGAGTCATAGTTACTCCTGCCACTTGCTCCTCGTTTTACCACAGTCGCATCTACAAGCTTACTCTGGCCAGTTCACCAGAGCGATACGCCATTATTTGTTGACCTTAAGACTTTCACAGTACTCCTTCCTGGAGCTCCTCGGGTTTGCCGATGTAATTCGCCTTTTGACGAGTTATTTGGCAACCCTAAGAGAGTCATAGTTACTCCTGCCACTTGCTCCCCATTTTACCACAGTCGCATCTACAAGCTTACTCTGGCCAGTTCACCAGAAGCGATACGCCATTATTTGTTGACCTTAAGACTTTCACAGTACTCCTGCCGGGAGCTCCTCGAGTTTGCCGTTGGAATTCGCCTGTTGACGAGGCATTTGGCTACCTTAAGAGAGTCATAGTTACTCCTGCCACTTGCTCCTCGTTTTACCACAGTCGCATCTACAAGCTTACTCTGGCCAGTTCACCAGAGCGATACGCCATTATTTGTTGACCTTAAGACTTTCACAGTACTCCGTCCGGGAGCTCCTCGGGTTTGCCGATGTAATTCGCCTTTTGACGAGTCATTTGGCAACCCTAAGAGAGTCATAGTTACTCCTGCCACTTGCTCCCCATTTTACCACAGTCACATCTACAAGCTTACTCTGGCTAGTTCACCAGAAGCGATACGCCATTATTTGTTGTCCTTAAGACTTTCACAGTACTCCTGCCGGGAGCTCCTCGGGTTTGCCGATGTAATTCGCCTTTTGACGAGTCATTTGGCAACCCTAAGGGAGTCATAGTTACTCCTGCCACTTGCTCCCCATTTTACCACAGTCACATCTACTAGCTTACTCTGGCTAGTTCACCAGAAGCGATACGCCATTATTTGTTGACCTTAAGACTTTCACAGTACTCCTGCTGGGAGCTCCTCGAGTTTGCCGTTGGAATTCGCCTGTTGACGAGGCATTTGGCTACCTTAAGAGAGTCATAGTTACTCCTGCCACTTGCTCCTCTTTTTACCACAGTCGCATCTACAAGCTTACTCTGGCTAGTTCACCAGAAGCGATACGCCATTATTTGTTGTCCTTAAGACTTTCACAGTACTCCTGCCGGGAGCTCCTCGAGTTTGCCGTTGGAATTCTCCTGTTGACGAGGCATTTGGCTACCTTAAGAGAGTCATAGTTACTCCTGCCACTTGCTCCCCATTTTACCACAGTCGCATCTACAAGCTTACTCTGGCCAGTTCACCTGAGCGATACGCCATTATTTGTTGACCTTAAGACTTTCACAGTACTCCTTCCGGGAGCTCCTCGAGTTTGCCGTTGGAATTCGCCTGTTGACGAGGCATTTGGCTACCTTAAGAGAGTCATAGTTACTCCTGCCACTTGCTCCTCGTTTTACCACAGTCGCATCTACAAGCTTACTCTGGCTAGTTCACCAGAAGCGATACGCCATTATTTGTTGATCTTAAGACTTTCACAGTACTCCTTCCGGGAGCTCCTCGGGTTTGCCGATGTAATTCGCCTTTTGACGAGTTATTTGGCAACCCTAAGAGAGTCATAGTTACTCCTGCCACTTGCTCCCCATTTTACCACAGTCGCATCTACAAGCTTACTCTGCCCAGTTCACCAGAAGCGATACGCCATTATTTGTTGATCTTAAGACTTTCACAGTACTCCTGCCGGGAGCTCCTCGAGTTTGCCGTTGGAATTCGCCTGTTGACGAGGCATTTGGCTACCTTAAGAGAGTCATAGTTACTCCTGCCACTTGCTCCTCGTTTTACCACAGTCGCATCTACAAGCTTACTCTGGCCAGTTCACCAGAGCGATACGCCATTATTTGTTGACCTTAAGACTTTCACAGTACTCCTTCCGGGAGCTCCTCGGGTTTGCCGATGTAATTCGCCTTTTGACGAGTCATTTGGCAACCCTAAGAGAGTCATAGTTACTCCTGCCACTTGCTCCCCATTTTACCACAGTCACATCTACTAGCTTACTCTGGCTAGTTCACCAGAAGCGATACGCCATTATTTGTTGACCTTAAGACTTTCACAGTACTCCTGCTGGGAGCTCCTCGAGTTTGCCGTTGGAATTCGCCTGTTGACGAGGCATTTGGCTACCTTAAGAGAGTCATAGTTACTCCTGCCACTTGCTCCTCTTTTTACCACAGTCGCATCTACAAGCTTACTCTGGCTAGTTCACCAGAAGCGATACGCCATTATTTGTTGTCCTTAAGACTTTCACAGTACTCCTGCCGGGAGCTCCTCGAGTTTGCCGTTGGAATTCTCCTGTTGACGAGGCATTTGGCTACCTTAAGAGAGTCATAGTTACTCCTGCCACTTGCTCCCCATTTTACCACAGTCGCATCTACAAGCTTACTCTGGCCAGTTCACCTGAGCGATACGCCATTATTTGTTGACCTTAAGACTTTCACAGTACTCCTTCCGGGAGCTCCTCGAGTTTGCCGTTGGAATTCGCCTGTTGACGAGGCATTTGGCTACCTTAAGAGAGTCATAGTTACTCCTGCCACTTGCTCCTCGTTTTACCACAGTCGCATCTACAAGCTTACTCTGGCTAGTTCACCAGAAGCGATACGCCATTATTTGTTGATCTTAAGACTTTCACAGTACTCCTTCCGGGAGCTCCTCGGGTTTGCCGATGTAATTCGCCTTTTGACGAGTTATTTGGCAACCCTAAGAGAGTCATAGTTACTCCTGCCACTTGCTCCCCATTTTACCACAGTCGCATCTACAAGCTTACTCTGGCCAGTTCACCAGAAGCGATACGCCATTATTTGTTGATCTTAAGACTTTCACAGTACTCCTGCCGGGAGCTCCTCGAGTTTGCCGTTGGAATTCGCCTGTTGACGAGGCATTTGGCTACCTTAAGAGAGTCATAGTTACTCCTGCCACTTGCTCCTCGTTTTACCACAGTCGCATCTACAAGCTTACTCTGGCCAGTTCACCAGAGCGATACGCCATTATTTGTTGACCTTAAGACTTTCACAGTACTCCTTCCGGGAGCTCCTCGGGTTTGCCGATGTAATTCGCCTTTTGACGAGTCATTTGGCAACCCTAAGAGAGTCATAGTTACTCCTGCCACTTGCTCCCCATTTTACCACAGTCACATCTACAAGCTTACTCTGGCTAGTTCACCAGAAGCGATACGCCATTATTTGTTGACCTTAAGGCTTTCACAGTACTCCTGCTGGGAGCTCCTCGAGTTTGCCGTTGGAATTCGCCTGTTGACGAGGCATTTGGCTACCTTAAGAGAGTCATAGTTACTCCTGCCACTTGCTCCTCGTTTTACCACAGTTGCATCTACAAGCTTACTCTGGCTAGTTCACCAGAAGCGATACGCCATTATTTGTTGATCTTAAGACTTTCACAGTACTCCTTCCGGGAGCTCCTCGGGTATGCCGATGTAATTCGCCTTTTGACGAGTTATTTGGCAACCCTAAGAGAGTCATAGTTACTCCTGCCACTTGCTCCCCATTTTACCACAGTAGCATCTACAAGCTTACTCTGGCCAGTTCACCAGAAGCGATACGCCATTATTTGTTGACCTTAAGACTTTCACAGTACTCCTGCCGGGAGCTCCTCGAGTTTGCCGTTGGAATTCGCCTGTTGACGAGGCATTTGGCTACCTTAAGAGAGTCATAGTTACTCCTGCCACTTGCTCCACGTTTTACCACAGTCGCATCTACAAGCTTATACTGGCCAGTTCACCAGAGCGATACGCCATTATTTGTTGACCTTAAGACTTTCACAGTACTCCTTCCGGGAGCTCCTCGGGTTTGCCGATGTAATTCGCCTTTTGACGAGTTATTTGGCAACCCTAAGAGAGTCATAGTTACTCCTGCCACTTGCTCCCCATTTTACCACAGTCGCATCTACAAGCTTACTCTGGCCAGTTCACCAGAAGCGATACGCCATTATTTGTTGACCTTAAGACTTTCACAGTACTCCTGCCGGGAGCTCCTCGAGTTTGCCGTTGGAATTCGCCTGTTGACGAGGCATTTGGCTACCTTAAGAGAGTCATAGTTACTCCTGCCACTTGCTCCTCGTTTTACCACAGTCGCATCTACAAGCTTACTCTGGCCAGTTCACCAGAGCGATACGCCATTATTTGTTGACCTTAAGACTTTCACAGTACTCCGTCCGGGAGCTCCTCGGGTTTGCCGATGTAATTCGCCTTTTGACGAGTCATTTGGCACCCCTAAGAGAGTCATAGTTACTCCTGCCACTTGCTCCCCATTTTACCACAGTCACATCTACAAGCTTACTCTGGCTAGTTCACCAGAAGCGATACGCCATTATTTGTTGTCCTTAAGACTTTCACAGTACTCCTGTCGGGAGCTCCTCGAGTTTGCCGTTGGAATTCGCCTGTTGACGAGGCATTTGGCTACCTTAAGAGAGTCATAGTTACTCCTGCCACTTGCTCCTCGTTTTACCACAGTCGCATCTACAAGCTTACTCTGGCCAGTTCACCAGAGCGATACGCCATTATTTGTTGACCTTAAGACTTTCACAGTACTCCTTCCTGGAGCTCCTCGGGTTTGCCGATGTAATTCGCCTTTTGACGAGTTATTTGGCAACCCTAAGAGAGTCATAGTTACTCCTGCCACTTGCTCCCCATTTTACCACAGTCGCATCTACAAGCTTACTCTGGCCAGTTCACCAGAAGCGATACGCCATTATTTGTTGACCTTAAGACTTTCACAGTACTCCTGCCGGGAGCTCCTCGAGTTTGCCGTTGGAATTCGCCTGTTGACGAGGCATTTGGCTACCTTAAGAGAGTCATAGTTACTCCTGCCACTTGCTCCTCGTTTTACCACAGTCGCATCTACAAGCTTACTCTGGCCAGTTCACCAGAGCGATACGCCATTATTTGTTGACCTTAAGACTTTCACAGTACTCCGTCCGGGAGCTCCTCGGGTTTGCCGATGTAATTCGCCTTTTGACGAGTCATTTGGCAACCCTAAGAGAGTCATAGTTACTCCTGCCACTTGCTCCCCATTTTACCACAGTCACATCTACAAGCTTACTCTGGCTAGTTCACCAGAAGCGATACGCCATTATTTGTTGTCCTTAAGACTTTCACAGTACTCCTGCCGGGAGCTCCTCGGGTTTGCCGATGTAATTCGCCTTTTGACGAGTCATTTGGCAACCTTAAGAGAGTCATAGTTACTCCTGCCACTTGCTCCTCGTTTTACCACAGTCGCATCTACAAGCTTACTCTGGCCAGTTCACCAGAGCGATACGCCATTATTTGTTGACCTTAAGACTTTCACAGTACTCCTTCCTGGAGCTCCTCGGGTTTGCCGATGTAATTCGCCTTTTGACGAGTTATTTGGCAACCCTAAGAGAGTCATAGTTACTCCTGCCACTTGCTCCCCATTTTACCACAGTCGCATCTACAAGCTTACTCTGGCCAGTTCACCAGAAGCGATACGCCATTATTTGTTGACCTTAAGACTTTCACAGTACTCCTGCCGGGAGCTCCTCGAGTTTGCCGTTGGAATTCGCCTGTTGACGAGGCATTTGGCTACCTTAAGAGAGTCATAGTTACTCCTGCCACTTGCTCCTCGTTTTACCACAGTCGCATCTACAAGCTTACTCTGGCCAGTTCACCAGAGCGATACGCCATTATTTGTTGACCTTAAGACTTTCACAGTACTCCGTCCGGGAGCTCCTCGGGTTTGCCGATGTAATTCGCCTTTTGACGAGTCATTTGGCAACCCTAAGAGAGTCATAGTTACTCCTGCCACTTGCTCCCCATTTTACCACAGTCACATCTACAAGCTTACTCTGGCTAGTTCACCAGAAGCGATACGCCATTATTTGTTGTCCTTAAGACTTTCACAGTACTCCTGCCGGGAGCTCCTCGGGTTTGCCGATGTAATTCGCCTTTTGACGAGTCATTTGGCAACCCTAAGGGAGTCATAGTTACTCCTGCCACTTGCTCCCCATTTTACCACAGTCACATCTACTAGCTTACTCTGGCTAGTTCACCAGAAGCGATACGCCATTATTTGTTGACCTTAAGACTTTCACAGTACTCCTGCTGGGAGCTCCTCGAGTTTGCCGTTGGAATTCGCCTGTTGACGAGGCATTTGGCTACCTTAAGAGAGTCATAGTTACTCCTGCCACTTGCTCCTCTTTTTACCACAGTCGCATCTACAAGCTTACTCTGGCTAGTTCACCAGAAGCGATACGCCATTATTTGTTGTCCTTAAGACTTTCACAGTACTCCTGCCGGGAGCTCCTCGAGTTTGCCGTTGGAATTCTCCTGTTGACGAGGCATTTGGCTACCTTAAGAGAGTCATAGTTACTCCTGCCACTTGCTCCCCATTTTACCACAGTCGCATCTACAAGCTTACTCTGGCCAGTTCACCTGAGCGATACGCCATTATTTGTTGACCTTAAGACTTTCACAGTACTCCTTCCGGGAGCTCCTCGAGTTTGCCGTTGGAATTCGCCTGTTGACGAGGCATTTGGCTACCTTAAGAGAGTCATAGTTACTCCTGCCACTTGCTCCTCGTTTTACCACAGTCGCATCTACAAGCTTACTCTGGCTAGTTCACCAGAAGCGATACGCCATTATTTGTTGATCTTAAGACTTTCACAGTACTCCTTCCGGGAGCTCCTCGGGTTTGCCGATGTAATTCGCCTTTTGACGAGTTATTTGGCAACCCTAAGAGAGTCATAGTTACTCCTGCCACTTGCTCCCCATTTTACCACAGTCGCATCTACAAGCTTACTCTGCCCAGTTCACCAGAAGCGATACGCCATTATTTGTTGATCTTAAGACTTTCACAGTACTCCTGCCGGGAGCTCCTCGAGTTTGCCGTTGGAATTCGCCTGTTGACGAGGCATTTGGCTACCTTAAGAGAGTCATAGTTACTCCTGCCACTTGCTCCTCGTTTTACCACAGTCGCATCTACAAGCTTACTCTGGCCAGTTCACCAGAGCGATACGCCATTATTTGTTGACCTTAAGACTTTCACAGTACTCCTTCCGGGAGCTCCTCGGGTTTGCCGATGTAATTCGCCTTTTGACGAGTCATTTGGCAACCCTAAGAGAGTCATAGTTACTCCTGCCACTTGCTCCCCATTTTACCACAGTCACATCTACTAGCTTACTCTGGCTAGTTCACCAGAAGCGATACGCCATTATTTGTTGACCTTAAGACTTTCACAGTACTCCTGCTGGGAGCTCCTCGAGTTTGCCGTTGGAATTCGCCTGTTGACGAGGCATTTGGCTACCTTAAGAGAGTCATAGTTACTCCTGCCACTTGCTCCTCTTTTTACCACAGTCGCATCTACAAGCTTACTCTGGCTAGTTCACCAGAAGCGATACGCCATTATTTGTTGTCCTTAAGACTTTCACAGTACTCCTGCCGGGAGCTCCTCGAGTTTGCCGTTGGAATTCTCCTGTTGACGAGGCATTTGGCTACCTTAAGAGAGTCATAGTTACTCCTGCCACTTGCTCCCCATTTTACCACAGTCGCATCTACAAGCTTACTCTGGCCAGTTCACCTGAGCGATACGCCATTATTTGTTGACCTTAAGACTTTCACAGTACTCCTTCCGGGAGCTCCTCGAGTTTGCCGTTGGAATTCGCCTGTTGACGAGGCATTTGGCTACCTTAAGAGAGTCATAGTTACTCCTGCCACTTGCTCCTCGTTTTACCACAGTCGCATCTACAAGCTTACTCTGGCTAGTTCACCAGAAGCGATACGCCATTATTTGTTGATCTTAAGACTTTCACAGTACTCCTTCCGGGAGCTCCTCGGGTTTGCCGATGTAATTCGCCTTTTGACGAGTTATTTGGCAACCCTAAGAGAGTCATAGTTACTCCTGCCACTTGCTCCCCATTTTACCACAGTCGCATCTACAAGCTTACTCTGGCCAGTTCACCAGAAGCGATACGCCATTATTTGTTGATCTTAAGACTTTCACAGTACTCCTGCCGGGAGCTCCTCGAGTTTGCCGTTGGAATTCGCCTGTTGACGAGGCATTTGGCTACCTTAAGAGAGTCATAGTTACTCCTGCCACTTGCTCCTCGTTTTACCACAGTCGCATCTACAAGCTTACTCTGGCCAGTTCACCAGAGCGATACGCCATTATTTGTTGACCTTAAGACTTTCACAGTACTCCTTCCGGGAGCTCCTCGGGTTTGCCGATGTAATTCGCCTTTTGACGAGTCATTTGGCAACCCTAAGAGAGTCATAGTTACTCCTGCCACTTGCTCCCCATTTTACCACAGTCACATCTACAAGCTTACTCTGGCTAGTTCACCAGAAGCGATACGCCATTATTTGTTGACCTTAAGGCTTTCACAGTACTCCTGCTGGGAGCTCCTCGAGTTTGCCGTTGGAATTCGCCTGTTGACGAGGCATTTGGCTACCTTAAGAGAGTCATAGTTACTCCTGCCACTTGCTCCTCGTTTTACCACAGTTGCATCTACAAGCTTACTCTGGCTAGTTCACCAGAAGCGATACGCCATTATTTGTTGATCTTAAGACTTTCACAGTACTCCTTCCGGGAGCTCCTCGGGTATGCCGATGTAATTCGCCTTTTGACGAGTTATTTGGCAACCCTAAGAGAGTCATAGTTACTCCTGCCACTTGCTCCCCATTTTACCACAGTAGCATCTACAAGCTTACTCTGGCCAGTTCACCAGAAGCGATACGCCATTATTTGTTGACCTTAAGACTTTCACAGTACTCCTGCCGGGAGCTCCTCGAGTTTGCCGTTGGAATTCGCCTGTTGACGAGGCATTTGGCTACCTTAAGAGAGTCATAGTTACTCCTGCCACTTGCTCCACGTTTTACCACAGTCGCATCTACAAGCTTATACTGGCCAGTTCACCAGAGCGATACGCCATTATTTGTTGACCTTAAGACTTTCACAGTACTCCTTCCGGGAGCTCCTCGGGTTTGCCGATGTAATTCGCCTTTTGACGAGTTATTTGGCAACCCTAAGAGAGTCATAGTTACTCCTGCCACTTGCTCCCCATTTTACCACAGTCGCATCTACAAGCTTACTCTGGCCAGTTCACCAGAAGCGATACGCCATTATTTGTTGACCTTAAGACTTTTACAGTACTCCTGCCGGGAGCTCCTCGAGTTTGCCGTTGGAATTCGCCTGTTGACGAGGCATTTGGCTACCTTAAGAGAGTCATAGTTACTCCTGCCACTTGCTCCTCGTTTTACCACAGTCGCATCTACAAGCTTACTCTGGCCAGTTCACCAGAGCGATACGCCATTATTTGTTGACCTTAAGACTTTCACAGTACTCCGTCCGGGAGCTCCTCGGGTTTGCCGATGTAATTCGCCTTTTGACGAGTCATTTGGCAACCCTAAGAGAGTCATAGTTACTCCTGCCACTTGCTCCCCATTTTACCACAGTCACATCTACAAGCTTACTCTGGCTAGTTCACCAGAAGCGATACGCCATTATTTGTTGTCCTTAAGACTTTCACAGTACTCCTGCCGGGAGCTCCTCGAGTTTGCCGTTGGAATTCGCCTGTTGACGAGGCATTTGGCTACCTTACGAGAGTCATAGTTACTCCTGCCACTTGCTCCTCGTTTTACCACAGTCGCATCTACAAGCTTACTCTGGCTAGTTCACCAGAAGCGATACGCCATTATTTGTTGATCTTAAGACATTCACAGTACTCCTTCCGGGAGCTCCTCGGGTTTGCCGATGTAATTCGCCTTTTGACGAGTTATTTGGCAACCCTAAGAGAGTCATAGTTACTCCTGCCACTTGCTCCCCATTTTACCACAGTCGCATCTACAAGCTTACTCTGGCCAGTTCACCAGAAGCGATACGCCATTATTTGTTGACCTTAAGACTTTCACAGTACTCCTGCCGGGAGCTCCTCGAGTTTGCCGTTGGAATTCGCCTGTTGACGAGGCATTTGGCTACCTTAAGAGAGTCATAGTTACTCCTGCCACTTGCTCCTCGTTTTACCACAGTCGCATCTACAAGCTTACTCTGGCCAGTTCACCAGAGCGATACGCCATTATTTGTTGACCTTAAGACTTTCACAGTACTCCTTCCGGGAGCTCCTCGGGTTTGCCGATGTAATTCGCCTTTTGACGAGTTATTTGGCAACCCTAAGAGAGTCATAGTTACTCCTGCCACTTGCTCCCCATTTTACCACAGTCGCATCTACAAGCTTACTCTGGCCAGTTCACCAGAAGCGATACGCCATTATTTGTTGACCTTAAGACTTTCACAGTACTCCTGCCGGGAGCTCCTCGAGTTTGCCGTTGGAATTCGCCTGTTGACGAGGCATTTGGCTACCTTAAGAGAGTCATAGTTACTCCTGCCACTTGCTCCTCGTTTTACCACAGTCGCATCTACAAGCTTACTCTGGCCAGTTCACCAGAGCGATACGCCATTATTTGTTGACCTTAAGACTTTCACAGTACTCCGTCCGGGAGCTCCTCTGGTTTGCCGATGTAATTCGCCTTTTGACGAGTCATTTGGCAACCCTAAGAGAGTCATAGTTACTCCTGCCACTTGCTCCCCATTTTACCACAGTCACATCTAAAAGCTTACTCTGGCTAGTTCACCAGAAGCGATACGCCATTATTTGTTGTCCTTAAGACTTTCACAGTACTCCTGCCGGGAGCTCCTCGGGTTTGCCGATGTAATTCGCCTTTTGACGAGTCATTTGGCAACCCTAAGAGAGTCATAGTTACTCCTGCCACTTGCTCCCCATTTTACCACAGTCACATCTACAAGCTTACTCTGGCTAGTTCACCAGAAGCGATACGCCATTATTTGTTGTCCTTAAGACTTTCACAGTACTCCTGCCGGGAGCTCCTCGAGTTTGCCGTTGGAATTCTCCTGTTGACGAGGCATTTGGCTACCTTAAGAGAGTCATAGTTACTCCTGCCACTTGCTCCCCATTTTACCACAGTCGCATCTACAAGCTTACTCTGGCCAGTTCACCTGAGCGATACGCCATTATTTGTTGACCTTAAGACTTTCACAGTACTCCTTCCGGGAGCTCCTCGAGTTTGCCGTTGGAATTCGCCTGTTGACGAGGCATTTGGCTACCTTAAGAGAGTCATAGTTACTCCTGCCACTTGCTCCTCGTTTTACCACAGTCGCATCTACAAGCTTACTCTGGCTAGTTCACCAGAAGCGATACGCCATTATTTGTTGATCTTAAGACTTTCACAGTACTCCTTCCGGGAGCTCCTCGGGTTTGCCGATGTAATTCGCCTTTTGACGAGTTATTTGGCAACCCTAAGAGAGTCATAGTTACTCCTGCCACTTGCTCCCCATTTTACCACAGTCGCATCTACAAGCTTACTCTGGCCAGTTCACCAGAAGCGATACGCCATTATTTGTTGACCTTAAGACTTTCACAGTACTCCTGCCGGGAGCTCCTCGAGTTTGCCGTTGGAATTCGCCTGTTGACGAGGCATTTGGCTACCTTAAGAGAGTCATAGTTACTCCTGCCACTTGCTCCTCGTTTTACCACAGTCGCATCTACAAGCTTACTCTGGCCAGTTCACCAGAGCGATACGCCATTATTTGTTGACCTTAAGACTTTCACAGTACTCCTTCCGGGAGCTCCTCGGGTTTGCCGATGTAATTCGCCTTTTGACGAGTTATTTGGCAACCCTAAGAGAGTCATAGTTACTCCTGCCACTTGCTCCCCATTTTACCACAGTCGCATCTACAAGCTTACTCTGGCCAGTTCACCAGAAGCGATACGCCATTATTTGTTGACCTTAAGACTTTCACAGTACTCCTGCCGGGAGCTCCTCGAGTTTGCCGTTGGAATTCGCCTGTTGACGAGGCATTTGGCTACCTTAAGAGAGTCATAGTTACTCCTGCCACTTGCTCCTCGTTTTACCACAGTCGCATCTACAAGCTTCTCTGGCCAGTTCACCAGAGCGATACGCCATTATTTGTTGACCTTAAGACTTTCACAGTACTCCGTCCGGGAGCTCCTCTGGTTTGCCGATGTAATTCGCCTTTTGACGAGTCATTTGGCAACCCTAAGAGAGTCATAGTTACTCCTGCCACTTGCTCCCCATTTTACCACAGTCACATCTAAAAGCTTACTCTGGCTAGTTCACCAGAAGCGATACGCCATTATTTGTTGTCCTTAAGACTTTCACAGTACTCCTGCCGGGAGCTCCTCGGGTTTGCCGATGTAATTCGCCTTTTGACGAGTCATTTGGCAACCCTAAGAGAGTCATAGTCACTCCTGCCACTTGCTCCCCATTTTACCACAGTCACATCTACAAGCTTACTCTGGCTAGTTCACCAGAAGCGATACGCCATTATTTGTTGTCCTTAAGACTTTCACAGTACTCCTGCCGGGAGCTCCTCGAGTTTGCCGTTGGAATTCTCCTGTTGACGAGGCATTTGGCTACCTTAAGAGAGTCATAGTTACTCCTGCCACTTGCTCCCCATTTTACCACAGTCGCATCTACAAGCTTACTCTGGCCAGTTCACCTGAGCGATACGCCATTATTTGTTGACCTTAAGACTTTCACAGTACTCCTTCCGGGAGCTCCTCGAGTTTGCCGTTGGAATTCGCCTGTTGACGAGGCATTTGGCTACCTTAAGAGAGTCATAGTTACTCCTGCCACTTGCTCCTCGTTTTACCACAGTCGCATCTACAAGCTTACTCTGGCTAGTTCACCAGAAGCGATACGCCATTATTTGTTGATCTTAAGACTTTCACAGTACTCCTTCCGGGAGCTCCTCGGGTTTGCCGATGTAATTCGCCTTTTGACGAGTTATTTGGCAACCCTAAGAGAGTCATAGTTACTCCTGCCACTTGCTCCCCATTTTACCACAGTCGCATCTACAAGCTTACTCTGGCCAGTTCACCAGAAGCGATACGCCATTATTTGTTGATCTTAAGACTTTCACAGTACTCCTGCCGGGAGCTCCTCGAGTTTGCCGTTGGAATTCGCCTGTTGACGAGGCATTTGGCTACCTTAAGAGAGTCATAGTTACTCCTGCCACTTGCTCCTCGTTTTACCACAGTCGCATCTACAAGCTTACTCTGGCCAGTTCACCAGAGCGATACGCCATTATTTGTTGACCTTAAGACTTTCACAGTACTCCTTCCGGGAGCTCCTCGGGTTTGCCGATGTAATTCGCCTTTTGACGAGTCATTTGGCAACCCTAAGAGAGTCATAGTTACTCCTGCCACTTGCTCCCCATTTTACCACAGTCACATCTACAAGCTTACTCTGGCTAGTTCACCAGAAGCGATACGCCATTATTTGTTGACCTTAAGGCTTTCACAGTACTCCTGCTGGGAGCTCCTCGAGTTTGCCGTTGGAATTCGCCTGTTGACGAGACATTTGGCTACCTTAAGAGAGTCATAGTTACTCCTGCCACTTGCTCCTCGTTTTACCACAGTTGCATCTACAAGCTTACTCTGGCTAGTTCACCAGAAGCGATACGCCATTATTTGTTGATCTTAAGACTTTCACAGTACTCCTTCCGGGAGCTCCTCGGGTATGCCGATGTAATTCGCCTTTTGACGAGTTATTTGGCAACCCTAAGAGAGTCATAGTTACTCCTGCCACTTGCTCCCCATTTTACCACAGTAGCATCTACAAGCTTACTCTGGCCAGTTCACCAGAAGCGATACGCCATTATTTGTTGACCTTAAGACTTTCACAGTACTCCTGCCGTGAGCTCCTCGAGTTTGCCGTTGGAATTCGCCTGTTGACGAGGCATTTGGCTACCTTAAGAGAGTCATAGTTACTCCTGCCACTTGCTCCACGTTTTACCACAGTCGCATCTACAAGCTTATACTGGCCAGTTCACCAGAGCGATACGCCATTATTTTTTGACCTTAAGACTTTCACAGTACTCCTTCCGGGAGCTCCTCGGGTTTGCCGATGTAATTCGCCTTTTGACGAGTTATTTGGCAATCCTAAGAGAGTCATAGTTACTCCTGCCACTTGCTCCCCATTTTACCACAGTCGCATCTACAAGCTTACTCTGGCCAGTTCACCAGAAGCGATACGCCATTATTTGTTGACCTTAAGACTTTCACAGTACTCCTGCCGGGAGCTCCTCGAGTTTGCCGTTGGAATTCGCCTGTTGACGAGGCATTTGGCTACCTTAAGAGAGTCATAGTTACTCCTGCCACTTGCTCCTCGTTTTACCACAGTCGCATCTACAAGCTTACTCTGGCCAGTTCACCAGAGCGATACGCCATTATTTGTTGACCTTAAGACTTTCACAGTACTCCGTCCGGGAGCTCCTCGGGTTTGCCGATGTAATTCGCCTTTTGACGAGTCATTTGGCAACCCTAAGAGAGTCATAGTTACTCCTGCCACTTGCTCCCCATTTTACCACAGTCACATCTACAAGCTTACTCTGGCTAGTTCACCAGAAGCGATACGCCATTATTTGTTGTCCTTAAGACTTTCACAGTACTCCTGCCGGGAGCTCCTCGGGTTTGCCGATGTAATTCGCCTTTTGACGAGTCATTTGGCAACCCTAAGAGAGTCATAGTTACTCCTGCCACTTGCTCCCCATTTTACCACAGTCACATCTACAAGCTTACTCTGGCTAGTTCACCAGAAGCGATACGCCATTATTTGTTGTCCTTAAGACTTTCACAGTACTCCTGCCGGGAGCTCCTCGAGTTTGCCGTTGGAATTCTCCTGTTGACGAGGCATTTGGCTACCTTAAGAGAGTCATAGTTACTCCTGCCACTTGCTCCCCATTTTACCACAGTCGCATCTACAAGCTTACTCTGGCCAGTTCACCTGAGCGATACGCCATTATTTGTTGACCTTAAGACTTTCACAGTACTCCTTCCGGGAGCTCCTCGAGTTTGCCGTTGGAATTCGCCTGTTGACGAGGCATTTGGCTACCTTAAGAGAGTCATAGTTACTCCTGCCACTTGCTCCTCGTTTTACCACAGTCGCATCTACAAGCTTACTCTGGCTAGTTCACCAGAAGCGATACGCCATTATTTGTTGATCTTAAGACTTTCACAGTACTCCTTCCGGGAGCTCCTCGGGTTTGCCGATGTTATTCGCCTTTTGACGAGTTATTTGGCAACCCTAAGAGAGTCATAGTTACTCCTGCCACTTGCTCCCCATTTTACCACAGTCGCATCTACAAGCTTACTCTGGCCAGTTCACCAGAAGCGATACGCCATTATTTGTTGACCTTAAGACTTTCACAGTACTCCTGCCGCGAGCTCCTCGAGTTTGCCGTTGGAATTCGCCTGTTGACGAGGCATTTGGCTACCTTAAGAGAGTCATAGTTACTCCTGCCACTTGCTCCTCGTTTTACCACAGTCGCATCTACAAGCTTACTCTGGCCAGTTCACCAGAGCGATACGCCATTATTTGTTGACCTTAAGACTTTCACAGTACTCCGTCCGGGAGCTCCTCGGGTTTGCCGATGTAATTCGCCTTTTGACGAGTCATTTGGCAACCCTAAGAGAGTCATAGTTACTCCTGCCACTTGCTCCCCATTTTACCACAGTCACATCTACAAGCTTACTCTGGCTAGTTCACCAGAAGCGATACGCCATTATTTGTTGTCCTTAAGACTTTCACAGTACTCCTGCCGGGAGCTCCTCGGGTTTGCCGATGTAATTCGCCTTTTGACGAGTCATTTGGCAACCCTAAGAGAGTCATAGTTACTGCTGCCACTTGCTCCCCATTTTACCACAGTCACATCTACAAGCTTACTCTGGCTAGTTCACCAGAAGCGATACGCCATTATTTGTTGTCCTTAAGACTTTCACAGTACTCCTGCCGGGAGCTCCTCGAGTTTGCCGTTGGAATTCTCCTGTTGACGAGGCATTTGGCTACCTTAAGAGAGTCATAGTTACTCCTGCCACTTGCTCCCCATTTTACCACAGTCGCATCTACAAGCTTACTCTGGCCAGTTCACCTGAGCGATACGCCATTATTTGTTGACCTTAAGACTTTCACAGTACTCCTTCCGGGAGCTCCTCGAGTTTGCCGTTGGAATTCGCCTGTTGACGAGGCATTTGGCTACCTTAAGAGAGTCATAGTTACTCCTGCCACTTGCTCCTCGTTTTACCACAGTCGCATCTACAAGCTTACTCTGGCTAGTTCACCAGAAGCGATACGCCATTATTTGTTGATCTTAAGACTTTCACAGTACTCCTTCCGGGAGCTCCTCGGGTTTGCCGATGTAATTCGCCTTTTGACGAGTTATTTGGCAACCCTAAGAGAGTCATAGTTACTCCTGCCACTTGCTCCCCATTTTACCACAGTCGCATCTACAAGCTTACTCTGGCCAGTTCACCAGAAGCGATACGCCATTATTTGTTGATCTTAAGACTTTCACAGTACTCCTGCCGGGAGCTCCTCGAGTTTGCCGTTGGAATTCGCCTGTTGACGAGGCATTTGGCTACCTTAAGAGAGTCATAGTTACTCCTGCCACTTGCTCCTCGTTTTACCACAGTCGCATCTACAAGCTTACTCTGGCCAGTTCACCAGAGCGATACGCCATTATTTGTTGACCTTAAGACTTTCACAGTACTCCTTCCGGGAGCTCCTCGGGTTTGCCGATGTAATTCGCCTTTTGACGAGTCATTTGGCAACCCTAAGAGAGTCATAGTTACTCCTGCCACTTGCTCCCCATTTTACCACAGTCACATCTACAAGCTTACTCTGGCTAGTTCACCAGAAGCGATACGCCATTATTTGTTGACCTTAAGGCTTTCACAGTACTCCTGCTGGGAGCTCCTCGAGTTTGCCGTTGGAATTCGCCTGTTGACGAGGCATTTGGCTACCTTAAGAGAGTCATAGTTACTCCTGCCACTTGCTCCTCGTTTTACCACAGTTGCATCTACAAGCTTACTCTGGCTAGTTCACCAGAAGCGATACGCCATTATTTGTTGATCTTAAGACTTTCACAGTACTCCTTCCGGGAGCTCCTCGGGTATGCCGATGTAATTCGCCTTTTGACGAGTTATTTGGCAACCCTAAGAGAGTCATAGTTACTCCTGCCACTTGCTCCCCATTTTACCACAGTAGCATCTACAAGCTTACTCTGGCCAGTTCACCAGAAGCGATACGCCATTATTTGTTGACCTTAAGACTTTCACAGTACTCCTGCCGTGAGCTCCTCGAGTTTGCCGTTGGAATTCGCCTGTTGACGAGGCATTTGGCTACCTTAAGAGAGTCATAGTTACTCCTGCCACTTGCTCCACGTTTTACCACAGTCGCATCTACAAGCTTATACTGGCCAGTTCACCAGAGCGATACGCCATTATTTGTTGACCTTAAGACTTTCACAGTACTCCTTCCGGGAGCTCCTCGGGTTTGCCGATGTAATTCGCCTTTTGACGAGTTATTTGGCAACCCTAAGAGAGTCATAGTTACTCCTGCCACTTGCTCCCCATTTTACCACAGTCGCATCTACAAGCTTACTCTGGCCAGTTCACCAGAAGCGATACGCCATTATTTGTTGACCTTAAGACTTTCACAGTACTCCTGCCGGGAGCTCCTCGAGTTTGCCGTTGGAATTCGCCTGTTGACGAGGCATTTGGCTACCTTAAGAGAGTCATAGTTACTCCTGCCACTTGCTCCTCGTTTTACCACAGTCGCATCTACAAGCTTACTCTGGCCAGTTCACCAGAGCGATACGCCATTATTTGTTGACCTTAAGACTTTCACAGTACTCCGTCCGGGAGCTCCTCGGGTTTGCCGATGTAATTCGCCTTTTGACGAGTCATTTGGCAACCCTAAGAGAGTCATAGTTACTCCTGCCACTTGCTCCCCATTTTACCACAGTCACATCTACAAGCTTACTCTGGCTAGTTCACCAGAAGCGATACGCCATTATTTGTTGTCCTTAAGACTTTCACAGTACTCCTGCCGGGAGTTCCTCGGGTTTGCCGATGTAATTCGCCTTTTGACGAGTCATTTGGCAACCCTAAGAGAGTCATAGTTACTCCTGCCACTTGCTCCCCATTTTACCACAGTCACATCTACAAGCTTACTCTGGCTAGTTCACCAGAAGCGATACGCCATTATTTGTTGTCCTTAAGACTTTCACAGTACTCCTGCCGGGAGCTCCTCGAGTTTGCCGTTGGAATTCTCCTGTTGACGAGGCATTTGGCTACCTTAAGAGAGTCATAGTTACTCCTGCCACTTGCTCCCCATTTTACCACAGTCGCATCTACAAGCTTACTCTGGCCAGTTCACCTGAGCGATACGCCATTATTTGTTGACCTTAAGACTTTCACAGTACTCCTTCCGGGAGCTCCTCGAGTTTGCCGTTGGAATTCGCCTGTTGACGAGGCATTTGGCTACCTTAAGAGAGTCATAGTTACTCCTGCCACTTGCTCCTCGTTTTACCACAGTCGCATCTACAAGCTTACTCTGGCTAGTTCACCAGAAGCGATACGCCATTATTTGTTGATCTTAAGACTTTCACAGTACTCCTTCCGGGAGCTCCTCGGGTTTGCCGATGTTATTCGCCTTTTGACGAGTTATTTGGCAACCCTAAGAGAGTCATAGTTACTCCTGCCACTTGCTCCCCATTTTACCACAGTCGCATCTACAAGCTTACTCTGGCCAGTTCACCAGAAGCGATACGCCATTATTTGTTGACCTTAAGACTTTCACAGTACTCCTGCCGCGAGCTCCTCGAGTTTGCCGTTGGAATTCGCCTGTTGACGAGGCATTTGGCTACCTTAAGAGAGTCATAGTTACTCCTGCCACTTGCTCCTCGTTTTACCACAGTCGCATCTACAAGCTTACTCTGGCCAGTTCACCAGAGCGATACGCCATTATTTGTTGACCTTAAGACTTTCACAGTACTCCGTCCGGGAGCTCCTCGGGTTTGCCGATGTAATTCGCCTTTTGACGAGTCATTTGGCAACCCTAAGAGAGTCATAGTTACTCCTGCCACTTGCTCCCCATTTTACCACAGTCACATCTACAAGCTTACTCTGGCTAGTTCACCAGAAGCGATACGCCATTATTTGTTGTCCTTAAGACTTTCACAGTACTCCTGCCGGGAGCTCCTCGGGTTTGCCGATGTAATTCGCCTTTTGACGAGTCATTTGGCAACCCTAAGAGAGTCATAGTTACTCCTGCCACTTGCTCCCCATTTTACCACAGTCACATCTACAAGCTTACTCTGGCTAGTTCACCAGAAGCGATACGCCATTATTTGTTGTCCTTAAGACTTTCACAGTACTCCTGCCGGGAGCTCCTCGAGTTTGCCGTTGGAATTCTCCTGTTGACGAGGCATTTGGCTACCTTAAGAGAGTCATAGTTACTCCTGCCACTTGCTCCCCATTTTACCACAGTCGCATCTACAAGCTGGCCAGTTCACCTGAGCGATACGCCATTATTTGTTGACCTTAAGACTTTCACAGTACTCCTTCCGGGAGCTCCTCGAGTTTGCCGTTGGAATTCGCCTGTTGACGAGGCATTTGGCTACCTTAAGAGAGTCATAGATACTCCTGCCACTTGCTCCTCGTTTTACCACAGTCGCATCTACAAGCTTACTCTGCCTAGTTCACCAGAAGCGATACGCCATTATTTGTTGATCTTAAGACTTTCACAGTACTCCTTCCGGGAGCTCCTCGGGTTTGCCGATGTTATTCGCCTTTTGACGAGTTATTTGGCAACCCTAAGAGAGTCATAGTTACTCCTGCCACTTGCTCCCCATTTTACCACAGTCGCATCTACAAGCTTACTCTGGCCAGTTCACCAGAAGCGATACGCCATTATTTGTTGACCTTAAGACTTTCACAGTACTCCTGCCGGGAGCTCCTCGAGTTTGCCGTTGGAATTCGCCTGTTGACGAGGCATTTGGCTACCTTAAGAGAGTCATAGTTACTCCTGCCACTTGCTCCTCGTTTTACCACAGTCGCATCTACAAGCTTACTCTGGCCAGTTCACCAGGAGCGATACGCCATTATTTGTTGACCTTAAGACTTTCACAGTACTCCGTCCGGGAGCTCCTCGGGTTTGCCGATGTAATTCGCCTTTTGACGAGTCATTTGGCAACCCTAAGAGAGTCATAGTTACTCCTGCCACTTGCTCCCCATTTTACCACAGTCACATCTACAAGCTTACTCTGGCTAGTTCACCAGAAGCGATACGCCATTATTTGTTGTCCTTAAGACTTTCACAGTACTCCTGCCGGGAGCTCCTCGGGTTTGCCGATGTAATTCGCCTTTTGACGAGTCATTTGGCAACCTTAAGAGAGTCATAGTTACTCCTGCCACTTGCTCCTCGTTTTACCACAGTCGCATCTACAAGCTTACTCTGGCCAGTTCACCAGAGCGATACGCCATTATTTGTTGACCTTAAGACTTTCACAGTACTCCTTCCGGGAGCTCCTCGGGTTTGCCGATGTAATTCGCCTTTTGACGAGTTATTTGGCAACCCTAAGAGAGTCATAGTTACTCCTGCCACTTGCTCCCCATTTTACCACAGTCGCATCTACAAGCTTACTCTGGCCAGTTCACCAGAAGCGATACGCCATTATTTGTTGACCTTAAGACTTTCACAGTACTCCTGCCGGGAGCTCCTCGAGTTTGCCGTTGGAATTCGCCTGTTGACGAGGCATTTGGCTACCTTAAGAGAGTCATAGTTACTCCTGCCACTTGCTCCTCGTTTTACCACAGTCGCATCTACAAGCTTACTCTGGCCAGTTCACCAGAGCGATACGCCATTATTTGTTGACCTTAAGACTTTCACAGTACTCCGTCCGGGAGCTCCTCGGGTTTGCCGATGTAATTCGCCTTTTGACGAGTCATTTGGCAACCCTAAGAGAGTCATAGTTACTCCTGCCACTTGCTCCCCATTTTACCACAGTCACATCTACAAGCTTACTCTGGCTAGTTCACCAGAAGCGATACGCCATTATTTGTTGTCCTTAAGACTTTCACAGTACTCCTGCCGGGAGCTCCTCGAGTTTGCCGTTGGAATTCGCCTGTTGACGAGGCATTTGGCTACCTTAAGAGAGTCATAGTTACTCCTGCCACTTGCTCCTCGTTTTACCACAGTCGCATCTACAAGCTTACTCTGGCCAGTTCACCAGAGCGATACGCCATTATTTGTTGACCTTAAGACTTTCACAGTACTCCTTCCGGGAGCTCCTCGGGTTTGCCGATGTAATTCGCCTTTTGACGAGTTATTTGGCAACCCTAAGAGAGTCATATCATAGTTACTCCTGCCACTTGCTCCCCATTTTACCACAGTCGCATCTACAAGCTTACTCTGGCCAGTTCACCAGAAGCGATACGCCATTATTTGTTGACCTTAAGACTTTCACAGTACTCCTGCCGGGAGCTCCTCGAGTTTGCCGTTGGAATTCGCCTGTTGACGAGGCATTTGGCTACCTTAAGAGAGTCATAGTTACTCCTGCCACTTGCTCCTCGTTTTACCACAGTCGCATCTACAAGCTTACTCTGGCCAGTTCACCAGAGCGATACGCCATTATTTGTTGACCTTAAGACTTTCACAGTACTCCGTCCGGGAGCTCCTCGGGTTTGCCGATGTAATTCGCCTTTTGACGAGTCATTTGGCAACCCTAAGAGAGTCATAGTTACTCCTGCCACTAGCTCCCCATTTTACCACAGTCACATCTACAAGCTTACTCTGGCTAGTTCACCAGAAGCGATACGCCATTATTTGTTGTCCTTAAGACTTTCACAGTACTCCTGCCGGGAGCTCCTCGGGTTTGCCGATGTAATTCGCCTTTTGACGAGTCATTTGGCAACCCTAAGAGAGTCATAGTTACTCCTGCCACTTGCTCCCCATTTTACCACAGTCACATCTACAAGCTTACTCTGGCTAGTTCACCAGAAGCGATACGCCATTATTTGTTGTCCTTAAGACTTTCACAGTACTCCTGCCGGGAGCTCCTCGAGTTTGCCGTTGGAATTCTCCTGTTGACGAGGCATTTGGCTACCTTAAGAGAGTCATAGTTACTCCTGCCACTTGCTCCCCATTTTACCACAGTCGCATCTACAAGCTTACTCTGGCCAGTTCACCTGAGCGATACGCCATTATTTGTTGACCTTAAGACTTTCACAGTACTCCTTCCGGGAGCTCCTCGAGTTTGCCGTTGGAATTCGCCTGTTGACGAGGCATTTGGCTACCTTAAGAGAGTCATAGTTACTCCTGCCACTTGCTCCTCGTTTTACCACAGTCGCATCTACAAGCTTACTCTGGCTAGTTCACCAGAAGCGATACGCCATTATTTGTTGATCTTAAGACTTTCACAGTACTCCTTCCGGGAGCTCCTCGGGTTTGCCGATGTAATTCGCCTTTTGACGAGTCATTTGGCAACCCTAAGAGAGTCATAGTTACTCCTGCCACTTGCTCCCCATTTTACCACAGTCACATCTACAAGCTTACTCTGGCTAGTTCACCAGAAGCGATACGCCATTATTTGTTGTCCTTAAGACTTTCACAGTACTCCTGCCGGGAGCTCCTCGGGTTTGCCGATGTAATTCGCCTTTTGACGAGTCATTTGGCAACCTTAAGAGAGTCATAGTTACTCCTGCCACTTGCTCCTCGTTTTACCACAGTCGCATCTACAAGCTTACTCTGGCCAGTTCACCAGAGCGATACGCCATTATTTGTTGACCTTAAGACTTTCACAGTACTCCTTCCGGGAGCTCCTCGGGTTTGCCGATGTAATTCGCCTTTTGACGAGTTATTTGGCAACCCTAAGAGAGTCATAGTTACTCCTGCCACTTGCTCCCCATTTTACCACAGTCGCATCTACAAGCTTACTCTGGCCAGTTCACCAGAAGCGATACGCCATTATTTGTTGACCTTAAGACTTTCACAGTACTCCTGCCGGGAGCTCCTCGAGTTTGCCGTTGGAATTCGCCTGTTGACGAGGCATTTGGCTACCTTAAGAGAGTCATAGTTACTCCTGCCACTTGCTCCTCGTTTTACCACAGTCGCATCTACAAGCTTACTCTGGCCAGTTCACCAGAGCGATACGCCATTATTTGTTGACCTTAAGACTTTCACAGTACTCCGTCCGGGAGCTCCTCGGGTTTGCCGATGTAATTCGCCTTTTGACGAGTCATTTGGCAACCCTAAGAGAGTCATAGTTACTCCTGCCACTTGCTCCCCATTTTACCACAGTCACATCTACAAGCTTACTCTGGCTAGTTCACCAGAAGCGATACGCCATTATTTGTTGTCCTTAAGACTTTCACAGTACTCCTGCCGGGAGCTCCTCGAGTTTGCCGTTGGAATTCGCCTGTTGACGAGGCATTTGGCTACCTTAAGAGAGTCATAGTTACTCCTGCCACTTGCTCCTCGTTTTACCACAGTCGCATCTACAAGCTTACTCTGGCCAGTTCACCAGAGCGATACGCCATTATTTGTTGACCTTAAGACTTTCACAGTACTCCTTCCGGGAGCTCCTCGGGTTTGCCGATGTAATTCGCCTTTTGACGAGTTATTTGGCAACCCTAAGAGAGTCATATCATAGTTACTCCTGCCACTTGCTCCCCATTTTACCACAGTCGCATCTACAAGCTTACTCTGGCCAGTTCACCAGAAGCGATACGCCATTATTTGTTGACCTTAAGACTTTCACAGTACTCCTGCCGGGAGCTCCTCGAGTTTGCCGTTGGAATTCGCCTGTTGACGAGGCATTTGGCTACCTTAAGAGAGTCATAGTTACTCCTGCCACTTGCTCCTCGTTTTACCACAGTCGCATCTACAAGCTTACTCTGGCCAGTTCACCAGAGCGATACGCCATTATTTGTTGACCTTAAGACTTTCACAGTACTCCGTCCGGGAGCTCCTCGGGTTTGCCGATGTAATTCGCCTTTTGACGAGTCATTTGGCAACCCTAAGAGAGTCATAGTTACTCCTGCCACTAGCTCCCCATTTTACCACAGTCACATCTACAAGCTTACTCTGGCTAGTTCACCAGAAGCGATACGCCATTATTTGTTGTCCTTAAGACTTTCACAGTACTCCTGCCGGGAGCTCCTCGGGTTTGCCGATGTAATTCGCCTTTTGACGAGTCATTTGGCAACCCTAAGAGAGTCATAGTTACTCCTGCCACTTGCTCCCCATTTTACCACAGTCACATCTACAAGCTTACTCTGGCTAGTTCACCAGAAGCGATACGCCATTATTTGTTGTCCTTAAGACTTTCACAGTACTCCTGCCGGGAGCTCCTCGAGTTTGCCGTTGGAATTCTCCTGTTGACGAGGCATTTGGCTACCTTAAGAGAGTCATAGTTACTCCTGCCACTTGCTCCCCATTTTACCACAGTCGCATCTACAAGCTTACTCTGGCCAGTTCACCTGAGCGATACGCCATTATTTGTTGACCTTAAGACTTTCACAGTACTCCTTCCGGGAGCTCCTCGAGTTTGCCGTTGGAATTCGCCTGTTGACGAGGCATTTGGCTACCTTAAGAGAGTCATAGTTACTCCTGCCACTTGCTCCTCGTTTTACCACAGTCGCATCTACAAGCTTACTCTGGCTAGTTCACCAGAAGCGATACGCCATTATTTGTTGATCTTAAGACTTTCACAGTACTCCTTCCGGGAGCTCCTCGGGTTTGCCGATGTAATTCGCCTTTTGACGAGTTATTTGGCAACCCTAAGAGAGTCATAGTTACTCCTGCCACTTGCTCCCCATTTTACCACAGTCGCATCTACAAGCTTACTCTGGCCAGTTCACCAGAAGCGATACGCCATTATTTGTTGATCTTAAGACTTTCACAGTACTCCTGCCGGGAGCTCCTCGAGTTTGCCGTTGGAATTCGCCTGTTGACGAGGCATTTGGCTACCTTAAGAGAGTCATAGTTACTCCTGCCACTTGCTCCTCGTTTTACCACAGTCGCATCTACAAGCTTACTCTGGCCAGTTCACCAGAGCGATACGCCATTATTTGTTGACCTTAAGACTTTCACAGTACTCCGTCCGGGAGCTCCTCGGGTTTGCCGATGTAATTCGCCTTTTGACGAGTCATTTGGCAACCCTAAGAGAGTCATAGTTACTCCTGCCACTTGCTCCCCATTTTACCACAGTCACATCTACAAGCTTACTCTGGCTAGTTCACCAGAAGCGATACGCCATTATTTGTTGTCCTTAAGACTTTCACAGTACTCCTGCCGGGAGCTCCTCGGGTTTGCCGATGTAATTCGCCTTTTGACGAGTCATTTGGCAACCCTAAGAGAGTCATAGTTACTCCTGCCACTTGCTCCCCATTTTACCACAGTCACATCTACAAGCTTACTCTGGCTAGTTCACCAGAAGCGATACGCCATTATTTGTTGTCCTTAAGACTTTCACAGTACTCCTGCCGGGAGCTCCTCGAGTTTGCCGTTGGAATTCTCCTGTTGACGAGGCATTTGGCTACCTTAAGAGACTCATAGTTACTCCTGCCACTTGCTCCCCATTTTACCACAGTCGCATCTACAAGCTTACTCTGGCCAGTTCACCTGAGCGATACGCCATTATTTGTTGACCTTAAGACTTTCACAGTACTCCTTCCGGGAGCTCCTCGAGTTTGCCGTTGGAATTCGCCTGTTGACGAGGCATTTGGCTACCTTAAGAGAGTCATAGTTACTCCTGCCACTTGCTCCTCGTTTTACCACAGTCGCATCTACAAGCTTACTCTGCCTAGTTCACCAGAAGCGATACGCCATTATTTGTTGATCTTAAGACTTTCACAGTACTCCTTCCGGGAGCTCCTCGGGTTTGCCGATGTTATTCGCCTTTTGACGAGTTATTTGGCAACCCTAAGAGAGTCATAGTTACTCCTGCCACTTGCTCCCCATTTTACCACAGTCGCATCTACAAGCTTACTCTGGCCAGTTCACCAGAAGCGATACGCCATTATTTGTTGACCTTAAGACTTTCACAGTACTCCTGCCGGGAGCTCCTCGAGTTTGCCGTTGGAATTCGCCTGTTGACGAGGCATTTGGCTACCTTAAGAGAGTCATAGTTACTCCTGCCACTTGCTCCTCGTTTTACCACAGTCGCATCTACAAGCTTACTCTGGCCAGTTCACCAGGAGCGATACGCCATTATTTGTTGACCTTAAGACTTTCACAGTACTCCGTCCGGGAGCTCCTCGGGTTTGCCGATGTAATTCGCCTTTTGACGAGTCATTTGGCAACCCTAAGAGAGTCATAGTTACTCCTGCCACTTGCTCCCCATTTTACCACAGTCACATCTACAAGCTTACTCTGGCTAGTTCACCAGAAGCGATACGCCATTATTTGTTGTCCTTAAGACTTTCACAGTACTCCTGCCGGGAGCTCCTCGGGTTTGCCGATGTAATTCGCCTTTTGACGAGTCATTTGGCAACCTTAAGAGAGTCATAGTTACTCCTGCCACTTGCTCCTCGTTTTACCACAGTCGCATCTACAAGCTTACTCTGGCCAGTTCACCAGAGCGATACGCCATTATTTGTTGACCTTAAGACTTTCACAGTACTCCTTCCGGGAGCTCCTCGGGTTTGCCGATGTAATTCGCCTTTTGACGAGTTATTTGGCAACCCTAAGAGAGTCATAGTTACTCCTGCCACTTGCTCCCCATTTTACCACAGTCGCATCTACAAGCTTACTCTGGCCAGTTCACCAGAAGCGATACGCCATTATTTGTTGACCTTAAGACTTTCACAGTACTCCTGCCGGGAGCTCCTCGAGTTTGCCGTTGGAATTCGCCTGTTGACGAGGCATTTGGCTACCTTAAGAGAGTCATAGTTACTCCTGCCACTTGCTCCTCGTTTTACCACAGTCGCATCTACAAGCTTACTCTGGCCAGTTCACCAGAGCGATACGCCATTATTTGTTGACCTTAAGACTTTCACAGTACTCCGTCCGGGAGCTCCTCGGGTTTGCCGATGTAATTCGCCTTTTGACGAGTCATTTGGCAACCCTAAGAGAGTCATAGTTACTCCTGCCACTTGCTCCCCATTTTACCACAGTCACATCTACAAGCTTACTCTGGCTAGTTCACCAGAAGCGATACGCCATTATTTGTTGTCCTTAAGACTTTCACAGTACTCCTGCCGGGAGCTCCTCGAGTTTGCCGTTGGAATTCGCCTGTTGACGAGGCATTTGGCTACCTTAAGAGAGTCATAGTTACTCCTGCCACTTGCTCCTCGTTTTACCACAGTCGCATCTACAAGCTTACTCTGGCCAGTTCACCAGAGCGATACGCCATTATTTGTTGACCTTAAGACTTTCACAGTACTCCTTCCGGGAGCTCCTCGGGTTTGCCGATGTAATTCGCCTTTTGACGAGTTATTTGGCAACCCTAAGAGAGTCATATCATAGTTACTCCTGCCACTTGCTCCCCATTTTACCACAGTCGCATCTACAAGCTTACTCTGGCCAGTTCACCAGAAGCGATACGCCATTATTTGTTGACCTTAAGACTTTCACAGTACTCCTGCCGGGAGCTCCTCGAGTTTGCCGTTGGAATTCGCCTGTTGACGAGGCATTTGGCTACCTTAAGAGAGTCATAGTTACTCCTGCCACTTGCTCCTCGTTTTACCACAGTCGCATCTACAAGCTTACTCTGGCCAGTTCACCAGAGCGATACGCCATTATTTGTTGATCTTAAGACTTTCACAGTACTCCGTCCGGGAGCTCCTCGGGTTTGCCGATGTAATTCGCCTTTTGACGAGTCATTTGGCAACCCTAAGAGAGTCATAGTTACTCCTGCCACTTGCTCCCCATTTTACCACAGTCACATCTACAAGCTTACTCTGGCTAGTTCACCAGAAGCGATACGCCATTATTTGTTGTCCTTAAGACTTTCACAGTACTCCTGCCGGGAGCTCCTCGGGTTTGCCGATGTAATTCGCCTTTTGACGAGTCATTTGGCAACCCTAAGAGAGTCATAGTTACTCCTGCCACTTGCTCCCCATTTTACCACAGTCACATCTACAAGCTTACTCTGGCTAGTTCACCAGAAGCGATACGCCATTATTTGTTGTCCTTAAGACTTTCACAGTACTCCTGCCGGGAGCTCCTCGAGTTTGCCGTTGGAATTCTCCTGTTGACGAGGCATTTGGCTACCTTAAGAGAGTCATAGTTACTCCTGCCACTTGCTCCCCATTTTACCACAGTCGCATCTACAAGCTTACTCTGGCCAGTTCACCTGAGCGATACGCCATTATTTGTTGACCTTAAGACTTTCACAGTACTCCTTCCGGGAGCTCCTCGAGTTTGCCGTTGGAATTCGCCTGTTGACGAGGCATTTGGCTACCTTAAGAGAGTCATAGTTACTCCTGCCACTTGCTCCTCGTTTTACCACAGTCGCATCTACAAGCTTACTCTGGCTAGTTCACCAGAAGCGATACGCCATTATTTGTTGATCTTAAGACTTTCACAGTACTCCTTCCGGGAGCTCCTCGGGTTTGCCGATGTAATTCGCCTTTTGACGAGTTATTTGGCAACCCTAAGGGAGTCATAGTTACTCCTGCCACTTGCTCCCCATTTTACCACAGTCGCATCTACAAGCTTACTCTGGCCAGTTCACCAGAAGCGATACGCCATTATTTGTTGATCTTAAGACTTTCACAGTACTCCTGCCGGGAGCTCCTCGAGTTTGCCGTTGGAATTCGCCTGTTGACGAGGCATTTGGCTACCTTAAGAGAGTCATAGTTACTCCTGCCACTTGCTCCTCGTTTTACCACAGTCGCATCTACAAGCTTACTCTGGCCAGTTCACCAGAGCGATACGCCATTATTTGTTGACCTTAAGACTTTCACAGTACTCCTTCCGGGAGCTCCTCGGGTTTGCCGATGTAATTCGCCTTTTGACGAGTCATTTGGCAACCCTAAGAGAGTCATAGTTACTCCTGCCACTTGCTCCCCATTTTACCACAGTCACATCTACAAGCTTACTCTGGCTAGTTCACCAGAAGCGATACGCCATTATTTGTTGACCTTAAGGCTTTCACAGTACTCCTGCTGGGAGCTCCTCGAGTTTGCCGTTGGAATTCGCCTGTTGACGAGGCATTTGGCTACCTTAAGAGAGTCATAGTTACTCCTGCCACTTGCTCCTCGTTTTACCACAGTTGCATCTACAAGCTTACTCTGGCTAGTTCACCAGAAGCGATACGCCATTATTTGTTGATCTTAAGACTTTCACAGTACTCCTTCCGGGAGCTCCTCGGGTATGCCGATGTAATTCGCCTTTTGACGAGTTATTTGGCAACCCTAAGAGAGTCATAGTTACTCCTGCCACTTGCTCCCCATTT